>NC_135735.1:49067500-49367500 GCF_041903045.1 Epinephelus lanceolatus | reverse complement strand
ACCTTTACAGTCATTTGAAAGCCCTGAAACATTACTAAGCTATGCAACATCTTCTGAAAAACAAGAGTTATCCTGGGAAATCTTTTAATGCACAACAAGTTAGAGAAATAGGAAGAAACTTAAGAGTGAAAATAAATGTCCTGACATTCTGCATAAGAGGCTAAAATATGAAGAGTCTTTGGTGATTAGACTCCATTGCCATGCCAAACTGTGTGGGCAAACAGTCCAACGGTTTTGGAACAATATTTCTCAATTCACAATTGCAAATCTATGGATTTCACCATCTACAATCCAGAATATCATCAAAAGATTCAGAGAATCCAGAGAAATCTCTGTGCATAAGGGGCAAGGCCAACGACCAATATTCAGTGGCTGTGACTTCGACCTCTCAGGGAGCACTGCATTAGAAACCACCATGACTGTATAAAGGATTTAACTACATGGACTCATGAACACTTTGGAAAACCATTGTCAGTAAACACAGGTCATCCTGGCATCTAGAAAAACACTCTACCATGCAAAGTGAAAACCATCAACAACATCCATTAACACTGCCAACTCCTCTGGGCACATGCTCATCTGAGATGGACTGACACAAAGTGGAAAAGTGTGCTGTGGTCTGACAAGTCCACATTTCAAATTGTTTTTTGGAAATCATGGACATTGTGTCCTCCAGGAAAAAGAGGAAAAGGACCTTCCGGGTTGTTACCAACTCAAAGTTCAAAGCCAGCATCTGTGATGGTATGGGGGTGTGTTAGTGCTCATGGCATCATGGGTAACTTCACATCTGTGAAGGCACCATGAATGCTGAAAGGTACATACAGGTTGTGGAGCAACATATGCTGCCATCCAGATGATGTTTTTTTTTTTTTTTTTGTCAGGGACGTCCCTTCTTATTCCAGCAAGACAATAAGACACATTCTGCATGTACTGTATTACAACAGTGTGGCTTTGTAGTAAAAGAGTGAAGGTACTACACTGACCTGCCTGCAAAACCTGTCTCCCAATGAACATGTGTGGCACATTATAAAACACAAAATACAACAATACAAAAGACTGAAGCAACTGAAGCAAGAATGGGGAAGAACTTCAACAATGAATGTCCTCAGTTCCCAAATGCTTACTGAGTACTGTTGAAAGAAAAGGTGATGTCACACAGTGGTAAACATGCTCCTGTCCCAACATTTTGGAACATGTTAAATGAATAAAATTTATAAGTATATATATATATATATATATATGAACATTAATATGTTGTTTTTGTTCATATTCAGTTGAACATAGGTCAAATCATTGCAGTCAGTTGTTATTTACGTTTTACACAGTGTCCCAACTTTCATGGAATCAGGGTTATAGATGCATATAAGACACATTTCTTAAAATTAAGGTACATTTCCCAAAATTCTAAACACAAGTGCACAACTGCAGGCTGCAAGCTTCAAACTTCAACGTAATATCAAAACTTTTACATCCCAAATGTAAAACCAAAGGTTTTCATTTGGGACTTTGTAAAATCACAGCGCTGACTATCCAGTTAACACTTTGAGGAACAACTTGCTGATAGAAATTCAAAACAGCACTGTAATCAACTGTATAACTCTCACTGTGGAGAAGGGAATACAAACTGATAAGAAGTCTCTGCCTACTTCTAATAGATGGACCCTCTCAGTCACTGACCTTTGGTCATACATCACTGTGGTAACAATAACACTGACAGTGGACATTCAGTCTCCTCTTCAGCCATTATTGTAATTGCATAGGAATACAACTAAATTAGTTGTGACACTCAAGTGATGCATCCAATCAAAGAACATAAAAACACAAGACACAGGATATTCAGTGAGTGATAAAAATGCAATAAATAAATAAATCTAAAAGTATTTAAAGCGCAGTGTTGGGATCAACATATTAGGCCTCACCAAGGGGCACCAAATATGTAGGGATTTAAATTCGGGCTTCACACAGCGGCACCAAATATGTTGTGATCAACATATTAGGGCATCACATGGAGGCACCAATTATGTTGGGGTCAATTGGCTATCGGAAATAATTAATAATTATTAATAATTATGTTAAATAATGTGACTTAATTAACATTAAATCACCTCATGGGGCACAATTCCCGTAAAGGGAAAAATGATAGCCAGTTAAAGATATCAGTCTCATAAAATAAGCTAAACTATTAATTTGGAGTTTTGATTAATAATTAAATTAATGACAACAACCAAAATTAACAGTAACGCCTGAAGGATTTCTGAGTTCTTGACGCAGCAGAGGTTGACTATTCATTCACTCTTGTGCAACATTAAACAGACAGCAGGTATGATTCCAAAGAATTATATTTATTCACAAATTAGCAAAGCAAACCAAAACACACAAATTCTAACTAACTATATACAAGCTTGGTGTGTATATGTGTGTGTGTGTGTGTGTGTGTGCGTGCGTGCGAGAGAGAGAGAGAGAGAGAGAGAGAGAGAGAGAGAGAAAGACAAAGGTGGGTGTGGTGATCAAAGAGCCATTTGGCCTACAAAACAAAATGGCTGACAACAGAGAACTACCAAAATGGCCGAATCAAAGCTGGCTTCAGATCGGGGGAGGTGTTTGTTTGACCGTGTGGTCAGGACAAAGACAAAGGAAAAGAAGCGGGAACTTTGAGATGCCTGTTTGGATGTAGCTCTGTTGAAAGCCAATTTGTTAATGAGTCTATCTGAATGTGATTTGTGTTGCAAACAGTCTGGATTAGTGCAGAGATTGTTTAGTTGTGTGCAAGAATCTGTTTGTGAACAGTATTAGCAAACGAAACACTTAGCTTTGGCGAAGCCAACTAATCAATGACCTAACTGCCAGCAATCACAGCAATAACTCAATGACAGCATTAAATCACATACAATAAGTTAAACAGTCTTGCTTAGCCTGTAAAGCTGTGATAAGCTATGCCCAGTTGTTACATTACCGATCCTTGAGTGAATGGGAGAAAGAGTGACTTGGTGGTGTACTGCTTTGTTAGTCAGCAGAAGAAGGCTGGGAAGAGCTGTGGTTCCAGATGCAGTCTTTGCTGTGTCCTTGTTCCAAAGGTTCTGATCTGAGGAAGCCAGTCACTCAGGGTCCTTGCAGAGTTAGATGCTTGGTGCTAACTCACTTACTTCCTTGTCGCTGGAAAGCTTGTTGCAAACCTTGTGGTTGCACCTCTAACTTTCTGTGTGGGCTGCTCCGCAGTTCCTGAGTAAGAGAGCAGGACTGTCTGAAGGGAGCAGACCTTCTACAGATGCCTGTGACATCACAAAGTCACGGAGTCATATGTCACTGCAAAAGTCCTGTCCAATCAAGTTGTCAGACTTGTGTCTCACTGAGGTGTGAGGTGAGACCTCCAGTGGAGATGGGTGTCACATAGCTCTCTTTGTTTGAAGACAACGGCCCAATTCCAATCCGGCCCCTAAAGACTCAAGCCCTGAACCCTCACTGACTTAATTGACGTCAGCTGTAAGTGATTGAGTGTGAGAGTCTGAAAGGGCTGCTATAAATAGGAATGGGACAGCACTTATCCACCTCTCTACAAAATGTTGTTGACACGGGCGACTCTGGGCGTGATGATTTATTCGTTTATCGGTTATTGTTAGCACGCACAAGGCGTGTGAGGGATACACTCCCTGATCAGTCAATCCTTATCCTAGCACTTGTGTTGCAAAATGGGCAAGAGGTAAGTTTGAAATAATGAATTTACTGTATTTTTACCATATGCATGTTTTTTCTAAACTAGCATCAAAAGTGCTGTAAGTGATATAGTGATATCTATCTTATATATATATCGTTACTGTTTGCAGATCTGCTGACCGTGTTTATTTGTTTACGGTTTTTTTTTAACACTTCCGGTGTTCCGAGGGCAACCCCTGTATTTGATGTCACAACGCCATGAACTGTGGGTAATTTCCTTACCGTAAGTCCACATCGATGCTGACCTATGGTAAGGGGGCATAAAGGGCTCACTTACTGACTCACTGACTTGATGATTTGACAATGGGACAGCCCTCACACACTCACGCACTTCACATGAACGCGCCTCTAAGTCACTGAGTCTGTAAGGGATCGGATTGGAATTGGGCCAAAGAGCATGCAGAGGAAAAAGCCTTCACATGTTCCGTTTAGATTTTAACAAATGGCAAATCATCTGTGGTCCTGTGAATCCCAACAGCAGCAAGTGCTTAGTGGATGACAGAATGCCACTAGTAAACATTATTTGATATTTGTTTTATTTAGTGTGTTGTGGGAAAGAAACTGTCTCTGAGTCTGGTGGTTTGTGTTTTGGAAGCTCTTTAGTGTCTGCCAGATGACAACAATTTAAAGAGTTGGTGACCAGGGTGAGAGGGGTCTTTAATTATGTTTTTTGCTCTGCTGACGTAATGTGAAGTGACAAGTTCTTCCAGGGGGGCCAAGGGATAGTCTGTGATTTTTTTCTGCAGACTTGATGGCTCTTTGTAAAGCCTTTTTATCTGCAGCAGGGGGGGAAGATACTGGACTTCTTCCTGAAGTCCAATATCACCTTCTTTGATTTAATGGTGTGCAGTGTAAGGTTATTCACTGTCTGAGTGGTGCTCAGTGAATAACCTTACACTGAAAAGGATATTCACTGAGCACCACTCTAACAGTCTCTGTACCTCGTCCCTGAATGCAGACTCATCCCCCCCGAGATGAGCCCAACGATGGCTGTGTTGACCGCAAATTTAGTGATGGTATTGGATGAGTGGGTTGGTGAGCAGTCATCATCCAGTCAATCAATCAATCAATCAATCAGTCCCTTTATTTGTCCCCAATGGGGCAATTGGCTGTGCAGCAATGGGAGCAAAACATAAAAGTACATATCAACCAATAGCATACATAATAAAAAAACACTAATACTAATCAGTAAAAATAAAATACAAATAAATAAAAATACAAATAAAAGCCACTGGATTTAAAACCCAAAAAAACCAAAAAGTTAAGAAAGAATTAAGACACTACAGATAAAACTACCTTTTCCTCCTGGAGTTTAGTAGTATTTATATCTGTTTGTTTTAGCAAGTGGAAGTCTGAGCAGTGAACCAGATGGAAAAAACTGAAACTGTTGATGTAAAGGATGAGAACAATCAAACAAGATAGATTCTGCTTTCTCATACAGTTTGTTTCTCGTACAGTTTGTTGTAAAGATCCTGTAGAGTCTCTTGAACAGTGCCAATTATTTTACTGCAGACATTAACCACCTTGTTAAGTAAATTTTTCTACTTTACCATAAGGGATTGAAACCTGCAAATTAAAGAAAAGATAATCACAGTTTCAATAAAAGAACGATAAAATATGGTCATCAGGGATGAGTCAACCTGGAATTTAGAAAGTTTACGAAGACAAAAGAGATGCTGCTGGGTTTTTTTGTAAATCATATCAGAGTTACTCTCAAATGCCAGCTTATTGTCTAGTATAGTTCCTAAATACTTATAGGAATCTACAAATTCTCCATTCTGTCCATCAATCACTGTGTTGTCAGGAGAGTGCTGCGAACGTCTAAAATCAGTACACGTCCTTTGTCTTTGATACATTCAGAGTTAAAGGTAGAGTCTGGAGGATTTTCCAGTTGCTGTTTGTAAACACACATTCAAATTTGGCCCCTCCTATCAGGCTCAACTCTCCCGAGTGTACAGAGCCCGGAGGTACGGAAGAAGGCTTCACAGAAGAGGTTCAGGCAAGGCTCGCACTGGTGCACGCTCAGACACGCTCGGGCACGGCACCTGCACTCTCTCATTGGCTGGGGAAATCTCCACCCAGAAGCGGTCCGAGCTCACAAAAACATCAAAATACAGTTAAAGGGCAGGAGCTCGGCAAACAGAGTCACCACCACACATGAGTAGAAGCCCATAGGTGATGATAAAGCAGGATTTCATTTGTATATGTCTATATTTTGTTTTGTTTGAAAATCCTCCAGATCCTACCTTTAAAAATGATTCCTGACACCATTTTAAAAAATAATGAACAGGACCAGTTTCTGTATTGTTCAGCAGGGTCACTATAACCGTGTCATCCGCGAACTTAAGGATATGATGGTTTTCAAATGTGCTACAGCAGTCATTAGTATATAATATACACAGCAGAGGAGAGAGGACGCATCCTTGAGGAGAGCCAGTAGACGTAACAGATAGATCAGAAAATTGTCCATTTACTCTCACTCTTTGTGTTCTGCATGTCAGGAAATCCAAAATCCAGCCGACAATAAAGTTGTCGATCAGTCTCTGGATTAGCATGTGGCTGTATAGTATTGAAGGCGGATGAAAAATCAACACGCAGCAATCTAACATGATTGTTAGAACTCTCAAGGTGCTTGTAGATGTAGTTTAACAGAGTTAAGGTGGCGTCCTGAACCCCCCTCTTGGTCCTATAAGCAAACTGCAATGGGTCAATCAAGTGTTCAGTCCTTGTCAGAAGTTTGGCTTTAATCAGTTCGTCAAAGGACTTCATAAGTAATGAGGTCAGGGCTATGGGCCTGAAGTCATTGAAAGATTTAGGATGTTTAGATTTGGCAGCAGGAACTTAAGTAGACTGTTTCCACGGGTTAGGAACCTTCTGCTGAGACAATGATAAATTAAAAATATAATTAAAAATGGGACCAAGTTGTTCAGCACAATTAGAGAGAATTCGACCACTAATATTATCGGGTCCTTGTCATTGGTCCGACATCCCATTAGTCCGACGGTTCACAGTGCTGAACGGCTCCCGGCGGGCGTATTTCTACCTTGATGATTCACCGCGACCGGCTCTGGGTCAGCTGGGAAAGGCTTGAGGCGAAGTAGGCTCACGGCTTATGTGTTTGTCACTTTCTTTTTCATTTTAACCCACACCATGATCTTTTCCTAACCCTAACCAAGTGGTTTTTGTGCCTAAACCTAACCAGACCTTAACCACAGGGCATCACGATGATTTCGGAACGGACTTCGGAACAATGGGTTTAATATGGTCGGAACAATGGGCTGTCGGACCAATGGGCAGTTCCCATATTATCAGGGCCAGCACTTGTTCTTATTTTAAAGTGTTTAAAAGTTTTAACACCTGTATGTACATCAAAAGGAGGAGTGGCTACTTGATTTGATTTAAAGTAGTTATTTAGTGAATTCGTCAATGTCAGCAAAGGATTCAATGAACTCCTCCCAGGCTGTGCTATCCAGGCGGCCCTGAAGTGTCAGTGTGGCCTCTTCTGACCACATTTTGATGTTTCTAGTTGTCACTTTCCCCCTCTGAAAGCAAGTCCAATATGATGGAACCAGGAACACTATGGAGCCACATTTGTTTCTTTATTATTCAATCAATCAGAGTAGGTTTTGCAATCAAAAAAAAAAAAAGATTTGAGAGAAAAAGTATCAATATTGCAATCAAAAAATGTTTTGTTTGCGAGTCTTTTTTTTTGTTTCGAGTCAAAAAGTTTTAAAGTAAAAAGTTTAACCTGGTGGGTGGGGCCTAAACTGAAAGCTGTAAGACACGTCTCTATAGACGGAATCGCCTTGTTGTTTACATTTACTTTCGGGTAGAAAACCGGCGCGTCAGTTGAATGAAGACGGACGAGACGAACGAGAGGTAAGCTATATATATCATCGTTTAGAATAATTTGATGTTTGTAAATTGAACAAACATTACTACTTCTATGTGCATGTTTTTGTAATTAGTCATGGTTATCGTAGATTAGCTGAGCTAACGGTTAGCTGTCAAAGTTAGCTACACAGTAGTGACAGTAGCCTCGCAAACCAGCCTCTAGCCAGCAATGTAACAAGTGGCGTGTTGATGTTGACGATCTGCTTTAATAAACAAAATGTTGGAAATGGCGATTGTTGAACAGTTTTTCATTCATGATTTTCACGTTTTTTACCTCTTCAGAAAAAGTATTGAACCAGGGTAAGACAGGCAGAGAGGAGGAAGATGAGAAGAAGCTTGGGTAAATAAGAGGCAGGAGTAAGAAGATGAGAAGAGGAAGGGATAAATAAGAATTATAAAAAGAGACAATATTTAAATAAGAGGCAGGAGTAAATAAGAAGAGGCAGAGATGAGGAAGGTGAGAAGAAGCAGGAGTAAATAACAAGAGGCACAAGACAGGCAGGACCATCAAGAGCAAAGGAAAGATGAGTCAGTTGTCCACCTATACTGTTGGCTTAGACACAGCAGATTATAATCGTTATAAAGAGAAATTGCAGCTCCATGTTGGTGATGCCATCGTGCCACTCCCAGACCCTTATAACATCAGTGATGGGTGGTTTACTGCTCCTGCTAAGCTTCCTCCTGTCCAATACATGGATATTTATAACTACCTCATAAATATGAGTTTGAGTTAGTTAGTTACAAATATCTGTCACTACTGTGTAGCTAACTTTGACAGCTAACCGTTAGCTCAGCTAATCTACGATAACCATGACTAATTACAAAAACATGCACACAGGAGTAGTAATGTTTGTTTAATCATTGGTTTTATAAACTTTACAAACATCAAATTATTCTAAACAATGATATGTATAGCTTACCTCTCATTCGTCTCACTCGTCTTCATTCAACTGACGCACCGGTTTTCTACCCGAAAGTAAATGTAAACAACAAGGCGATTCCGTCTATTGGCCAGTCTCAATAGGAATGACAGCTTGCAAAACATTTTTTTATTCTTCTTCAACAATTTAAAGGTGCATACCACCACCTTCTGTATAAGAGTATGCAACATCATGTCATTTAGCCTGTTTCTTAAATTCTACTCATCAGCCTAGTACGCTTGCAAAGCAACATGGGAGCTCTGTAGTTCACGAGGAATTCAGTGCGGGAGCTGTGGCGAAAATGAATTCTGAAACCAAAGTTTTTCGATGCCCCGGGGTGTAGCAGTAATGCCGACTGTCGAGCGTTTCCAGTGGGAGAGAAGGAATCGTGGGTGTAGCCCGCTCTATATGTAGCCACGTCAAACCCACCAATAGAAACTGTTCTCTCATCCATCAGCGTAGGCCCCACCCATTAAGTGCAGTTGAACTTGCAAGCAAAACTTTAACTCGCAAGCAAAGAGGACTGATCTATTGATTTACAGGCATTTTTGATGGACCCATAACACCTGTCAAGAATCCTGTCTTTCCTGGTGGGACAGGAAACATACTTGTGGTGTTTAAAAGAAAAAGTGAGCTAGTAAGGCTTAACATAAGAAGAAAATACTGTTATGCGTATATGTTGTTATGGGACACATGTTGTATCTGTTATTGGCCTCTAGGTGGCGAGAAGGCTCTTTGCAAGAGCCAGTGTTATAATGGAGCTGATCATTCTCAGACGTGTTCTACCTGCCTCTGCATTAAAGCCTGATGCTGAGTTCGTAAGAAGCTTTTCTCTCTGTCGTTTTTCACGGGGAGTATTTCCCCACAACCTTCTGTGATACACAACAGATTCTGGATGGGATATTTCCTCGAGTGAAAAGGGTTTTTTGGAAAGGACAGACCCTGTCGAGACAACAGAAAGCAGGGACAACAAAGGCTCAACCAGCGCCGGACTTTGTCACAGAGTACCGGGCAGGTGACGTCAGTGATGTTGAACTGTTTTCTATAAAGACTGAGAACACCTGTACTGTAAGTGACACAGACATTGAGAAACCATACTATGTGTGTCTAAGGGTAAATGAAAAACGGATAAAAATGGAAGTAGATACAGGAGCAGCAGTGTCTGTGATATCGATACAGGAGAAGCAGTGTCTGTGATATCATGTTCTGTATAAACGCAGGTTTAAGAAAGTGAAACTAATGTCTGCAAACTGTGTGTTGAAAACCTATAGTAAACAATCACTTAGACTAAGAGGAAGCATTTCAGTAAATGTGAAGTGTAAGGGAAACAGCAGCACACTTAACTTGCTTGTGGTTGCAGGTGGTCCAGCCTTACTGGGAAGAGACTGGATCAAGAAGCTAAAACTGGATTGGTCTTCTGTAAACAGAGTAGCACCTGAGAGTGTGGAGGATTTATGTGACAGGTACTCAGAGGTTTTTCAGCCTAGTCTAGGGAAGGTGACAGGTATTAAAGCCAAACTTCATGTAGTCTCACTCACCAGACCTTTCTCAAGAAAAGAAAGGTCAGCCTGGGCCGACTCTCACTTTAAGATTGGAGAAAAAAACGCCCTGGCTGCTTGTATTTCTTTCAACCAATCACAATCGTTCTGGGCGGTGCCACAGCAATGGTGCGCTTGCAAAAATATTGCTGGGGGGAAACAGGTTTTGGTGTAACACGCCCACAAAAATATTGCGAACCATGGCAGAAAAATGGCTACATCCCCGCAAGATCAAACACCGCAAAAGTTAGTAAAGGACGTGTTGAAAACGCCCAATGAGAGGCTGATCTATGCAGCGAACTTCCGCCCACTCAGACTACACTTCATGTGATACCTGGGGCAGTTCCAAAATTTTGCAAACCACGCTCTGTGCCTTGTGCACTTAGGGAGGCAGTAGAAGCCCAGCTAAGTAAAATGGAGGCTGAAGGGGTTATTACACCTGTAAATTACAGTGAGTGGGCAGCACCAACCGTAAACATTCCTAAATTGGATCAGACAGTGAGGATATATAGGGATTATAAAGTCTATCTATCAACCCATGGCTTGAAGTAGATCAGTACCCCATACCAAAACCACAAGATTTGTTCACAAAACTAGCAGGTGGTAAAAGGTTCACCAAGCTTGATTTGTCACAAGCATATCTACAGGTGGAGTTAGAGGAAAACTCTAAACGGTACTTGACAATAAACACACATAAGGGGATGTACCAAGTAAACAGGCTCCCCTATGGTGTAGCAAGTGCACCTGCGATATTCCAAAAGCTAATGGATCAAGTTCTCCAGGGCATAGATGGTGTGATATGCTATCTAGATGACATATTAGTCACTGGACAGGACACCGAGACACACATGAAAAACTTGGAAGAAGTGCTAAAAAGACTAAAAAGCCACAACCTCAGGGCTAAGAAAGAAAAATGTGCATTTTTTCAACACAGTGTGTCATATTTAGGAGATGTTATTGATGCAGAGGGAATTCACCCCATGAAAGAGAAATGTGAAGCTATTGCAAAAGCAGCAGTTCCCACCACGACCACAGAACTCAAGTCATTTCTCTGACTATTGAGTTACTATGGCAAGTTCATACCTAACCTGTCTACATTGGTAGCACCGATAACAGGGTTACTGCAAAAAGATGCTAAGTGGGAATGGTCAGTGTCATGCCAGAAGGCATTTTAGGAAGCTAAAAAGCAGCTTATTTCCAACAGAGTCCTTGTACACTACAACCCAGATTTACCACTCTTACTAGCTTGTGATGCTTCTCCAGTAGGAGTAGGTGCAGTGATCTCACACCAGATTAGTGATGGCAGTGAAAAACCTATAGCTTCCGCTTCCAGGATGTTGACAAAAGCCGAGAAAAACTACTCTCAGTTGTCATACTTAGACAGTCTGCCTATCACAGCAAAAGACATAGTACACGAAACACTGAGAGATCCTGTACTAGCAAAAGTGAAACAATATGTATTGTCAGGATGGCCAAAGTATGTGCAAGAGGAAGCTCTACAACCATATGCAAAACGCAGGTTTGAACTCACAACAGAGGATGAGTGCGTTCTCTGGGGGTTCCAGGTGGTTATTCCAGAAAATCTACAAAACAAGTTATTGTCAGTTACACGACAGCCACTGGGGTATGGTGAAAATGAAGGCTCACTCAAGAAGTTTATTTCGGTGGCCTACACTTGAATATATTGAACATATTGAAAGTGAGGTGAATTTGTGTGATATTTGTAAGCAGCAGCGTAGCATGCCTGCCACAGCACCTGTGCATACATGGAAATGTTTCTAGTTGTTATGAATGCATATGCACGGTGGCCAGACATAATCCACATGCAGACCACCACAGCCAACAAAATAGCTAAAGTTTTGAGAAACCTATTTGCATCATATGGATTACCTATAGAGGTCGTGACAGATAATGGTCCTCAGTTCACTTCAGGTGAATTTGAGTCATTCCTTGAGCTGAATGCTGTTAAAGGGCCAGTGTGTAATATTTGGCATGGTTCATTGTCAATCTGAATCTGAATCTGAATATTCTACCCATTAATATGTTTATACAAGTGTATAATCGCTATAAAATAAAATTCGTTTGGTTTTCGTAGCCTTATAATTATGCTTTTATATATATATATATAGCAAGGGCCTTGCTTTAGAGAGGTCGCCATCTTGCACCGCCATGTATGTAAGGCAGCCCGAGCGCACAATCCAGCCAGCCAGAGAACGCGTTTCGCGTGTATAAATGAACCAACGAAGACAGCGGAAGGAAGGAAGAAGGAGAAGGAAACAGCAGAGAGTGTTAGTAGTTCGTCGATAGAGAGTAGTGAAAAGTTTTTTTAGTTATAAAGTTTGCGAATGGACCTTTAAAACGCTGGCTTATCACTCAGCCTCAAACGGACTGGCTGAAAGATTGGTCCAAAGCTTCAAAAAGTCTCTAGCGAAGAATAGAGCAGTAGGTGGCATGTCATTGCAGCACTGTATTGCTAATTTCTTGTTCAGTTACAGGAATATGCCACACAAAACTACCAAGAAAACACCAGCAGAGCTGTTTTTGAAAAGACAGGTCCGTACTAGATTGTCTCTAGTCAAACCGGACATGTCCCAATCCTTCCAAGCAGGGAGTTTTCCAAGCCAGTTGGGTAGGAAGAAGAAACTCAGGTCTTTCTCTGTAGGTCAAACGGTGCTTGTGAAAAACTACAGGGGAGGAGGGAAGTGGTTGGATGGTGTTATTACTGATGTTTTGGGTCCTGTAACGTATTCAGTGAATGTAAATGGAACGTGTGTAAAAAAGACGTGAACCAAATGCTGGATGCAAAAAGAGAGACTGTGGCTCCAGAACAGACTGTAACAAATACTGATGGAAACTGGGATTACCATCTTGATCCAGGAAATGATGTGAAAGACAATGACACTGTCACTGATGTCTGTGAGCAGACACAGGAGAATGTTCAGAGCTCAGAGGATGCTGGTAGAGCTCTGGACAAACCTTCAAGTTCAGGATGCTTGGAGCGCCCAAAAAGAAATGTGCGCCCTCCTCAACGTTTGGACTTATAGTGGACACAAAGGAAGAAAAAAGAGGGGTTTTTTTGTCACTATTTTTTATTTTTGAGAAATGTTCAAAAAAAAAAAAGAAAAACAGAAAATGGCTGTAAGTTCAAAGCTACAGGGGAGGAGCTGTGGTGTTTAAAAGAAAAAGTGAGCTAGTAAGGCTTAACATAAGAAGAAAATACTGTTATGCATATATGCTGTTTTGGGACACATGTTGTATCTGTTTATTGGCCTCATGGCGAGAAGGCTCTTTGCAAGAGTTAGAGCAGTGTTATAATGGAGCTGATCATGTTCAGACGTGTTCTACCTGCCTCTGCATTAAAGCCGGACGCTGAGTTCGTAAGAAGCTTTTCTCTCTGTCGTTTTTCACCGGGAGTATTTCCCCACAACCTTCTGTGATAAGCCTCTTTCACACAGAGCGTGATTTTCGCGGTGCCCACCGCGGTAGGGCGCAGAGCAAGCGGAGAGCAAGGCACACAAGACAGGATTTGGGGGAGTTCAGGCTTGTTCAGGAACTACAGCTCCATGGTGACCGCTTCCGAGTCTACTTCAGGCTCTTCTCTGCTACTGGACGCACTGAGGTGACACAGAAATTAAAAAATTTTCAATTCGAGCGCAGGCTGGCGGCGCGCAGACGCCGCTGCACGGCCGGGGTAGGGCGCAGAGCAAGCAGAGAGCAAGGCGTGCAAGAGAGGATCTGGGGGAGTACAGGCAAAGAGCATGGATACCAAGAGGCGAAGCTCAATAGAACACCCCATAGCAACAGACTCGCCCATGGTTTCGTCCTACCACCGCCATTTTGGACTGTCAGCAGACCGCAGCAGACCCGCTGGCATACAAAAACACACAGACAAACTGAAGTATATCGCTATTAATTATGCTTACAGTGCTACTCACCTTGTGATAGCTTGGTCACAGCTGCTTTTTCACGTTTTTGTAAAGTAAAATATAGACTTTAAAAAAAAACAAAACGAAGAAAAACGGCCTAGATGGCATCTCTACATATTACATCCACTTATGAGAAGATTAACTTAATTACTCCTTCAAAATCACCCCATAAGCCAATCTACCAAAATATTATTTTTTTTTTAAAAAAAATCAATATTTTAACTAGAAACACATTAATGGCAACGTCACATAGTCAGGAATAAAGATTTATTTACAGTTTGTACAGTAAGGGGACAGTAATAATAATATTAATAATATATAGGCTATTTTAATATGATATATTTTAATGCTAAAGCAGTAATCAGTTCTGATATAAATGGTCCAAGAGGCCATTATATATATATATATATATATATATATATATATGTATGTATGTGTGTGTGTGTATATACATATATACATATACACTGCCTGGCCAAAAAAAAAGTCGCCACCTGGATTTAACTAAGCAAATAGGTACGAGCCTCCTATTGGATAATTACTGCATGGGCGATTATCTTTCAGCTGGCAACAAGTTATTTAACCCCAACTGGTGCAATGAGTTGCTTCTCATTTCCTTAACAACCATGTCGAATGACACATCCCGTGGTCGTGGAAAAGATGTTAGTCTGTTTGAGAAGGGTCAAATCATTGGCATGCATCAAGCAGAGAAAACATCTAAGCAGATTGCAGAAACTACTAAAATTGGGTTAAGAACTGTCCAACGCATTATTAAAAACTGGAAGGATAGTGGGGACCCATCGTCTTCGAGGAAGAAATGTGGCTGGAAAAAAATCCTCAGTGATCGTGATCGGCAATCACTTAAACGTTTGGTGAGATCAAATCGAAGAAAAACAACAGTAGAACTCAGGGCTATGTTTAATAGTGAAAGTAAGAGCATTTCCACATGCACAATGCGAAGGGAACTCAAGGGATTGGGACTGAACAGCTGTGTAGCCTTAAGAAAACCACTAATCAGTGAGGCTTCAATTTGCTAGGGAGCATAAAGATTGGACTCTGGGGCAATGGAAGAAGGTCATGTGGTCTGATGAGTCCAGATTTACCCTGTTCCAGAGTGATGGGCGCATCAGGGTAAGAAGAGAGGCAGATGAAGTGATGCACCCATCATGCCTAGTGCCTACTGTACAAGCCTGTGGGGGCAGTGTTATGATCTGGGGTTGCTGCAGTTGGTCAGGTCTAGGTTCAGCAACAGTATGTGCTCAAAGAATGAGGTCAGCTGACTACCTGAATATACTGAATGACCAGGTTATTCCATCAATGGATTTTTTCTTCCCTGATGGCACGGGCATATTCCAAGATGACAATGCCAGGATTCATCGGGCTCAAATTGTGAAAGACTGGTTCAGGGAGCATGAGACATCATTTTCACCCATGGATTGGCCACCACAGAGTCCAGACCTTAACCCCATTGAGAATCTTTGGGATGTGCTGGAGAATGCTTTGTGCAGCGGTCAGACTCTACCATCATCAATGCAAGATCTTGGTGAAAAATTAGTGCAACACTGGATGGAAATAAATCTTGTGACATTGCAGAAGCTTATCGAAACAATGCCACAGCGAATGCGTGCTGTAATCAAAGCTAAAGGCGGTCCAACGAAATATTAGAGTGTATGACCTTTTTTTTTGGTGGTGACTTTTTTTTTGGCCAGGCAGTGTATATATATATATACATACATATATATATATATATATATATATATATATATATATATATATATAGAAGTGTTATCTTCCCTCCAAAACTGGCATATTAAATTGATATTAAAACACTTTAAAACTTACACCTCAGGAGCTCTTACCTGTCGGGATCCTTCGGGAAACGGTGGAAGGCCAGGTGCGGGGTGTTCCACTGATAGTTGTTGCAGTTAATTGCACTACACTGTTTTCTTTTACTTTTTTTCTCCTCTCTCCTTGACATCTTGCATGTTGTCTGGGCGCAACAGTCCTAGTGGCTGTTGGCAAAAATTCAACGGAGCTTCGCCTCTTGGTATCCATGCTCTTTGGTACAGGCTCGTTCAGGAGCTACAGCTCCATGGTGACAGCTTCCGGGTCTACTTCAGGCTCTTCTCTGCTATTGGACGCGCCGAGGTGTCGTCACAGCGCGTCTCGCATGCCACTCAGCTCGGCAGCAGAGAGAGCATGCTGAAGACAAGTGGAGGAGGAGGGCTGGGTCGGGCAAGATGGCGACCAGTATGCTTGTTTTGAGTTGAACTCCGAAAAGATTTGAGTACCTGTTGCTGTAACTGATAAGGAGAGATGCATGACGACAAGTTAGCGGACTAATATTCTCAAAGAAGTCACATCTAATGTTTATTCAAAGTTAAACCTGTTCTAACGGAAGAAATACAAACTTTAACAACTACGACCACGCTCAGCTAACTTTAGCTAACCTGTCCAAGCTAGCTTGCTAGCGTGCTAACCACACGTGAAATATGCCGAAACGAGATAAGGACAGGAGGGGAAACCTTCTAATGGACTTCGAAAATGAGAATGAGCTCCCGGTGTGTTCACCTCTACCGGACTCCCCTCTGGCAAGTCCTAATCCCAAAAAAGTCTGCTCCAACAGCCAAGATGAGAGGGTATCTAATGCTGATATACTGAATGCTATCAAAGAGTTGTCGAGCAAATTTTCTTCTCTCGAAACTAAGATTAACCAAAACTCAGCGGACATCTGCATATTTAAAGACAATATTGAAGGAATGGATCACCAAATGAAAACGGCCTTCGACAAAGTTAACGCCGTGAATCGACGGGTTTCTGAGCAAGAGAGAAAAATTGTAGAAGCAGAGCGTTACACCCGACGCTGGAACCTCAAGCTGCTCAACCTCTCGGAGGGTGTCAGCGAGACCGCAGAAGACACAAGGAAGAAAGTTTTTGACATATTCAGCAAAGTGATTCCAGAGGAGAAAAACAAGCCCGGTTTCCTCGTCGATACTGTACACCGGATCGGACGCCCCAGTGAAGACAGGAGCCCACGCCCGGTGATAATTCAGTTCACCATGCGCACCTTCAAGCAGAAGATCTGGAGGGCTTCAGTGAACGCTGATGTGATGAAAGAGAAGTAATTACGACTAGCTGAGGACTTACTGGGAGAGACAATGTCGGAAGAAACTCTGGCCGGTTGTTGACAAAGTGTGCAAAGAAGGAAAGAAAACTGCATGGCGCGGTCCAGATGTGATTATTGATGGGAAAAGAGTCACAGCAGAGACTGTCTAAGTCATTGTTAACAACATTTGACTCTGGTCACTCCACACAATTTCATTTCTTTAAGGATGGACTAGTAACAACAGGTTGATCTAAAAGAAATATATTAGATGTGTTGTTAAGATGTTAGACTTGGTAATTACAGTTCAAGTTTAGTTAAAATGGTTATATTTTTGTTCAGGTACTTAAATCTTAAGCGGTTCTACCACTCTATATTCCTTGAGGAATTCATATAGTAAGCCAAGTCATCTCAGGACTTGAATTTGTTATAGTTCTTCAGACATTGTGCTCACTTTTTTCTGTTCCTGACTCTTAAAGATGTCTAAATTTAAGTTTAACTCATTAAAAATCATTTCTCTTAATGTTAGGGGACTCCAGGACAATACTAAAAGGAAGGCAATATTTCTTTTTATCAGGAAAACTGATGCTAGCGTTATTCTTCTACAAGAAACTCACTCCAGTGATACTGACAGTAAATTTTGGAAAAGTCAGTGGGGGGATCAAGCATATTTTGCACATGCCTCTCATCGCTCTGTAGGTGTCACTTTATTATTTAACAAGTTCACAGGAGATACTTTAGAAAAATTCATTTCTGAAGAGGGAAGGTGGATCATAATTGTAGTAAAACTAGACTACGTATATGGTCACAATGAGAGGAACTTCAAAAACAATCAAAAACAATCAAATTCAATCTACTTAACTTCAAGCAGATTAGGCCATCGCTGACAGTTAACGCGGCCAGAATGTTTATGCATGCAATGATTTTTTCCCACATTGAATATTGTTTTACAAACTGGTCTCTCACTGGAACAACTACAATTAAACCAATAGAATCATTATATAAAAAGGCCCTAAAAATCCTTGACAGAAAACCGATCACTCACCACCACTGCCATATCCTTGAGAAGGACAGCCTCTTGAGTTTTGAAAATTTTAAAGTTCTTAAGTACGCCTGTATTATTTACAAAACACTGAATGGACTTGCACCTCCTCCATTAAAAGAATATATAAAACTTAAAGTTAGCAGTGGCAGAACCACCAGAGCCTATTCCAGGGGAGATTGCGAAGTACCTTACAGACACACGACTTTTGGACAATCTGTTATGTCGGTTAAGGGCAGTAACATCTGGAACAACATACCATGTACAATAAGAGAATGCCCTACCTATAGCACCTTTAAGGCCCACCTCAAAAACTGGCTCAAAACAAACCAACACTGTACTCATGGCTAGGCGGACCTCTCGCAAGGCCCGATACATATATGTATGTGCCGTGCTCTGTGACTGTCCACCATGCTTTGCACTGTCTTTGTTGTTGTTATTGTTGTTGTGCAGTGCATGCCTACATATACATATGTATGCATGCACTGCACTATACTGCACTGTGATGTATTATCTTTGTGTACCTAAATTGTGAATGGGACTTTTCATCTGCTGCTAAGTATCCGATGTCTTGGTCCACTCTAAGCGGCAGGAGTGGGCCACCACATGTGGATCTATTTAACTATCAGGCACTTGCACTTTAACAACTGGCACTTTACACCCGGCACTTTATAGAATTCACACCGCACTTTATGTCTATGTATGAATGGGTATTTTAATGTGAACTCCTTGTGTACTGTTATTAGTATTACTCCTTCTTTTTTTCTCGTCTACCTCCTATGTGTCTGTCTGTCTATTACCTGCCAAGGGACTACGGATGTAAATTAGCAGGTTTGCTAACTCCGACACATTTACACGTGTACTCACATACTGATGTTCATTAATGTGTACTGTCCCTTTCAAATAAATGAATAAAAAAAAAAAAAAAAAGATAGCCCAAGCTAAAACTATGTTTAACCAGATTTATTCCAAATTAAATAGTTTACAGGAAAAATATAAAGATGCACATCTGATCCTTGGAGGAGACTTCAATGATGCTCCAGATGATACGGTAGACAGAATCCCAGAAAGAATTTCTCACAATTCACAATTTAAAGCTACACTTTATCTAAGTGAAAAATTATCAGTTACAGATGTTTGGCGTTTTTTTAACCCCAATTATAAAGAATTTACCTGGAGTAATTCAAGATGTACACAGCAGTCTAGAATAGATTTGTGGTTAACCTCCACCTCTTGCCTGCAATACATATCCGAAGTTTCACACTGTTTCGCTCCTTTATCAGACCATAAAATGATCACTGTACTTCTGGTGGATTCAAAAGAAAATAATAAATTGCATGGGTATTGGAAACTAAATAATAATTTACTTAAAGATAAAACCTTTCAGGATTCAGCTAAATTAATGGCACAAGAGATTTTTAATCAAAAGAATCTGAATGGTATCCAGAAATGGGAATATTTCAAATTTAAGGTTAGAGAAACGGCTATTAGACGAAGTAAAGATATAAAAAAAGATACTAATAAGAAAGAAAAGGCAATCATGGATAACTTGAATGTTTTATTGAACAAAGAAAATCTTTCAGAAGATGAAAAAGTAAAATTAATGCAACTCCAGAGTGAAATAGATAAACTGTATGTAGATGCAGCTAAAGGAGCCTTTATACGATCCAGGGCCAGATGGTTAGAAAATGGCGAAAAAAACACCAGCTATTTCTTTGCATTGGAAAAACGTAACTTCAAAAGAAACAATATTTCTTCTCTACAAATTAACAACTATATTAGTACTAATCCCAAGGAAATAGCTGAACATGCACAGTCCTTCTATAAAGAATTGTATACATCCAAATTTGAACCATTATCCTGTGATGAATTCTTAGATAAAGTCAAAGAATATATTCCTACCATTTCTGATGAATTTAAGTCCAATTGTGAAAAACCCCTTTTGAATTGTGAAGTTGTAGAGGCTTTGAAACGTATGAAAACTGGAAAGTCCCCTGGGATTGATGGTTTAACTACTGAATTTTACTTATGCTTCTGGGATATTATTGACCCACTCATGGAAATGTATAGAGAATGTATCGATAAGGAAGAAATGTCAACTACGATGAAACAAGGAATAATTAGCTTGATACCCAAACCTAACAAAGATCCTTTATCAATAGAAAACTGGAGACTGATCACCCTTCTAAATGTAGATTATAAGCTGTTTGCTCTTGTTTTTGCTAAACGCTTAAAAAGTAATCTAGCAGAAATTATTAATGAAACCCAAACAGGTTTTATGGCTAATCGCCATATTAGTAACAATATAAGACTAGTGTTAGATCTTCTAGATTATTCAGAATATGTAGAATCACAAGCAATTATTGTATTTCTTGACTTCTATAAAGCGTTCGATACAGTCGAACACCCATTTATATATAAAGCTTTGAACTTATTTGGCTTTGGGGGAAAATTCATTTCAGTAGTTAAAATGTTATACAAGGACATTAATAGTAACTTAATGATTTATCCCAATACCTCTAATAGATTCCCTGTTAATAGATCAGTGCGTCAAGGCTGTCCAATTTCACCCTTTTTATTTTTAATCGTTGTAGAATTACTGTCATTACAGGTTTTGAACAGTCCCAGTATACAAGGTCTTTCTATTTTTCAAAAAGAAATTCGAATTATACAACTGGCTGATGACACAGCCTTATTTTTAAGAGACAAAAATCAAATTGGGCCAGCTTTACGTTTAATTAATGCGTTCTCTAGAGCCTCAGGTTTACAACTCAATATAAGAAAATGTGAAATTTTAAGTCTATTTGATACAGATGATGAACACTTTTATAACATACCTGTGAAGAAAACTGTTAAATATCTGGGTATTGATGTAACTAAAGATATGCTTACCAGACAGCAACTTAATTTCCTTCCTAGACTAAAAAAGACTAAAAATATTATGAATATGTGGCTACAACGTGATTTATCCATTTTTGGAAGAATTCTCTTTACTAAAGCTGAAGGCATCTCTAGACTTGTTTATCCCGCCTTGTCTCTGTATGTCCAAGATTCAACAGCTAAAGAAATTAACACCGTACTGTCTAATTTTGCTTGGAAAAACCGACACCATTACCTAAAAAAACGATATACTTTCTGGGCCCAGAATAGAAGGAGGATTTGAATTATTGAATTTTTTTGATTTAAACAATACATTCAAAATAAAGTGGATTAAACATTGTCTTACAACACCAAACTCCATCTGGTATTTTATTCCACATAATATTGTTAAAAAATTGGGAGGCCTTCATTTTCTCCTCACCTGTAATTATAAGTGTTCTAAATTACCAATAAAGTTATCTAAATTCTTTCAACAGGCCCTCCTTGCATGGAAATTATGTTACACACATAACTTTTCCCCACATAAAACCATCATATGGAATAATGGTGATATAACTGTGGGGAATAAATCTATTTTCAAGCAGAATTGGTTTGACAAAGGTATAATATTTGTAACTGATTTATTTGACACCAGCGGTTTATTGCTTAGTTATGAGCGTTTCCTTCTCATTAAATCCTTTCCTGTAACAAGTAAAGAGTTTAATTCTGTGATAAAAGCTATTCCTGGCGGTCTGTCTCACCTAATGAAATGTCACCTACAATTCCAAGAAGTGCTAAGGATAGAATCTCTGTTATTTGTGAATGGTCTAGACTTTATGGATCGTAAATGTAACAATAGACACATACGTAATGCACTCTATGAAAAAAGGAAAATTAGTCCCAAAGGGAAAGCTTTTTGGAATAACAACTTTACTGATATTGACTGGCAGAAAGCTTGGCTTTTACCATACAAATTCTACATTAACAATAAAATTAAACAAGTGCACATCAAAATTTTACACAATATACAGTACAGGCCAAAAGTTTGGACACACCTTCTCATTCAATGCGTTTTCTTTATTTTCATGACTATTTACATTGTAGATTCTCACTGAAGGCATCAAAACTATGAATGAACACATGTGGAGTTATGTACTTAACAAAAAAAGGTGAAATAACTGAAAACATGTTTTATATTCTAGTTTCTTCAAAATAGCCACCCTTTGCTCTGATTACGGCTTTGCACACTCTTGGCATTCTCTCCATGAGCTTCAAGAGGTAGTCACCTGAAATGGTTTTCCAACAGTCTTGAAGGAGTTCCCAGAGGTGTTTAGCACTTGTTGGCCCCTTTTCCTTCACTCTGCGGTCCAGCTCACCCCAAACCATCTCGATTGGGTTCAGGTCCGGTGACTGTGGAGGCCAGGTCATCTGCCGCAGCACTCCATCACTCTCCTTCTTGGTCAAATAGCCCTTACACAGCCTGGAGGTGTGTTTGGGGTCATTGTCCTGTTGAAAAATAAATGATCGTCCAACTAAACGCAAACCGGATGGGATGGCATGTCGCTGCAGGATGCTGTGGTAGCCATGCTGGTTCAGTGTGCCTTCAATTTTGAATAAATCCCCAACAGTGTCACCAGCAAAACACCCCCACACCATCACACCTCCTCCTCCATGCTTCACAGTGGGAACCAGGCATGTGGAATCCATCCGTTCACCTTTTCTGCGTCTCACAAAGACACGGCGGTTGGAACCAAAGATCTCAAATTTGGACTCATCAGACCAAAGCACAGATTTCCACTGGTCTAATGTCCATTCCTTGTGTTTCTTGGCCCAAACAAATCTCTTCTGCTTGTTGCCTCTCCTTAGCAGTGGTTTCCTAGCAGCTATTTGACCATGAAGGCCTGATTGGCGCAGTCTCCTCTTAACAGTTGTTCTAGAGATGGGTCTGCTGCTAGAACTCTGTGTGGCATTCATCTGGTCTCTGATCTGAGCTGCTGTTAACTTACGATTTCTGAGGCTGGTGACTCGGATGAACTTATCCTCAGAAGCAGAGGTGACTCTTGGTCTTCCTTTCCTGGGTCGGTCCTCATGTGTGCCAGTTTCGTTGTAGCGCTTGATGGTTTTTGCGACTCCACTTGGGGACACATTTAAAGTTTTTGCAATTTTCCGGACTGACTGACCTTCATTTCTTAAAGTAATGATGGCCACTCGTTTTTCTTTAGTTAGCTGATTGGTTCTTGCCATAATATGAATTTTAACAGTTGTCCAATAGGGCTGTTGGCTGTGTATTAACCTGACTTCTGCACAACACAACTGATGGTCCCAACCCCATTGATAAAGCAAGAAATTCCACTAATTAACCCTGATAAGGCACACCTGTGAAGTGGAAACCATTTCAGGTGACTACCTCTTGAAGCTCATGGAGAGAATGCCAAGAGTGTGCAAAGCAGTAATCAGAGCAAAGGGTGGCTATTTTGAAGAAACTAGAATATAAAACATGTTTTCAGGTATTTCGCTTATTTTTGTTAAGTACATAACTCCACATGTGTTCATTCACAGTTTTGATGCCTTCAGTGAGAATCTACAATGTAAATAGTTATGAAAATAAAGAAAACGCATTGAATGAGAAGGTGTGTCCAAACTTTTGGCCTGTACTGTATATGTAACTAATTCTTACCTATCCAAATTTTTAGACATTGATAATAATTGTACCTTCTGTAATAACGAGATTGAATCCATATCCCATTTATTTTATCAATGTTCATACTCACTTAACTTCTGGTCTCAGATTGAGCGATATGTACTGTGTAAAACTAATAATATTATCAAAATTGATTGTAAAAGTGTCATTGTTTATTTTGACCACAAGAATGATAAAACAGAATTTATTGTTAATCTACTGATTTTGTTTGGTAAGTTTCATATCCACAAATGTAGATTCTTGAAAGTAACCCCTAATTTCATCAGATATTCACTGGAATTTGTTGAATATATTAAAATGCTAGATTGTATTAATACAACCAAAAGTAACAAAACTGTCAATATATATAGAGATCTCTTTGAAGAAGAATACTGTAACCCTTTTCCTTTTGCAATGATGAATTTTTGTTTGTAATGCATTTTATATGTGTCCCACTTTTTCATTTATTTATTTTGTTCTTCAATTGTACGTTTTTACGATTGAATTGCTTGTTGAGCACTTGCCTGCTTGTTTTGTACATGCTACTTTATGAAATAAAGTTTGTTAAAATCTAAAAAAAAAAGCTCGGCGGCAGAGCGGTGCGCTCTTGCGCCGCAGTAGCACATACACAATGAATGGGTTCGTCGGCGGAGGTCTGGGCTTTGCGGGCTCTGTGTGAAAAGGGCTAGAGACATACCCCACCTCCGCATGACTTCCCCGTTGTCACGGACGCTCTGTTAGTGCGAAACGGGACGCCACACCCCCACACCCGTCTATGGCCAGATCACCGTCAGCTTCCCGCTCCAAGAGCCAAATTCATGTTGGTGGCGGACAGGAGACGGACGTTCCTCAGTCTTATTGCGGAGGGATCGGGCGTTAGACAGGATAATGGAAGGCAAGGGGATGCGGGACAGGTGTTGCTGTCTCATGCGCTCCCGCACGCCGCCTCTCCTACCCTGCTTCTTCGGCTTGCGTTGTGGAGCTCTGTAGTCACCTTTCCCGTGGCTGTTGACAAATTCCTCCAGGTCAGAGAAAACCAGGTCCGCAGGTGGTCAGCTGATCACAGGGTTGTTGAACTTGAGCAGGTAGTCTATGGAGTATTGAATCATATTTGGTTTAGGTGCCATCAGCAGCCCCAGGTGCCACGCAGACGCCAACACCGCCAGCAAAAAGATCACGGTCAAATCCATGTCACAGAACCATTACATGCTTTGAAAAGCTGATGTAGAGTTTGATTGATATTAACAAAGGCAAACTTAAACAAAACAGACAGAATTAACAGACTTAAAATCTTAAAAACTCAAACAAACAAAATAGAACAGACATGCTACCCACTGCTGCTGGTCGCTGTGCACATGCACCCTCATAAGCATACAGGGAGTAAAAGAGAGGGCTTGGCACACAGCCCAGTGAATGAGTGATAGTCAAGGTTATCACTGTAATCAGATACAACTTTTGTGGTTTTTAGAGGCACTGTTTTAGACAAACACACAAAAAACATTCTTTCATGTCTAACATAATTATTGTGGGAAAACCAGTGATTTTACTGATCTATGAAAATGTCTTTTGCTATTCATAACCATTCATTTCTCTGTAAAGGCAGTTTTGTATTGTATAATGTTCTCTGAATCACACATAATCAATATTTTAGACATAAAGTCATTGGAAATGTCCTTGAAATGTTCCGGAAATAACTTCCTTGGAGAGTGGGGACCCAGATCATCAGAGATGTTTGATGTTTGTGTTTGATGAGATGTTTGTCTTTTGGTTCTTGTCTCTGCAGAGCATTCGTCCATCAGAGTAAAGTCACCATGCATCTTCCTGCAGACATTGGTGAGGCTCTTCGGGCGGGGGGGGGGGGGGGGTTAAACTCCTGCATTAGTTTGAGTCAGTGCTGATTTTTGTTTGAAGGACTTGCCTCTCTGTCTATCATCCAGAGATTGTTTAATGTGGCTGTTTTACATCACTCTTCTTAATGTGAACAGTCCCAGAGGGTATAAATTCAGCAGGAACAGCTGACACTCCCCTCTAGTTTTTCAAAGCCCCACTTAAGTCCTTCTCACTTTGATAACTTTACATTATTGTTCTCTAAATTTCAGAAAGTGAGGTAGTGGTATGCTGGATGACTGTCTTTATCATATTAAACTCATAAAAAAAAGCAGTTGCCCTTGGAGAAAAGGGCCAGCACATGTCAGGATTGGGTGACTCCCCCTATCAAGTTTATAAAATGTTTGCATGACTCCTGTTTACACTTGTACACCCTGATGAAGACCTTAGGTTCGAAACTGGTCAGTGTTTTAATGTTAACAGTCTTTATAACTTAATTCTAGTACATTTGCTCATGCTCCATGCATGAGTGCCTGAACTCCAAACTTGTTCTAAACAGTGTGTTCTAAACAGCTTGCTTACTTGCAAAGTAGATAAATGCAGGAAATGGCATTGACACATGAAACAGATTTGAGGCACATCAACACCAGGGGGCACTGTTTTACAAAATATTACATCACTATTACTAATAACTTGGTACACTCAGTCAGGTTTGTGCTGATAGATTTTACTGCAATAAAAGAAGGGTAAAGACAATTGATGTGGATATTTCCTCCAGTTTCTCAGTCACCTGTTTTCACAGGTGATTACACTGACTTCTACTCCTCCAGAGATCATGCCACCAATGTTGGCATCATGTTCCGAGGGAAGGAGAATGCTCTGATGCCAAACTGGTATGTTATCAATCAAACCAGCAGACACTACTGTTGGTAGAATGAATCAAAGGTCTGGTACATTCCCAGTATTTGGCAGATATTGACAGACAACTTGAAACAAACTCTGTTCTCTGCAAACAGTGATATGTGGAAGGACACTAAAAGGCTTCTCTAACTGATTTGGGCCCCAAAACATCAGCATGCATTTAATCACAGCAGCAGAGCGCTGGGAGCGTCCTTGCAACACGTCTTAGTCAATGCTAAGCTGACTGGGGCATCTCTGTCTCCCTTTGATGGCAGACTGTTCCCCATGTCAAATTTCAGGGATCAGGATCTGTTTAGCAATACTTCTATTATGATAGATCAAATGTGTTTGAATCTGTGCATTATAGATAGGAGGACCATGATATATTGGGTTACGCTGTCTTCATTCAAGTTATTTGGTTTTATCTAATCATATTTTTCAGCTGCAGTAAGTTTCAATCAATCAATCAATCAATTTTATTTATAAAGCCCAATATCACAAATTACAATTTGCCTCACAGGGCTATACAGCATACGACATCCCTCTGTCCTTATGACCCTCACAGCGGATAAGGAAAAACTCCCCCAAAAAAACCCTTTAACGGGGGAAAAAACGGTAGAAACCTCAGGAAGAGCAACTGAGGAGGGATCCCTCTTCCAGGACAGACAGACGTGCAATAGATGTCGTACAGAACAGATCAGCATAATAAATTAACAGTAATCTGCATGGCAGACAGTGATTAAAAAACAGAAACTCAGTAATGTACTTATTTGCCTGCTTTAGTAATTTAGATCACCTGGCCAGTACTGGGAAATCTTCATGTGCTTATTGTCACTATAACGCAGAGGTGTCAAACTCATTTTAGTTCACGGGCCACATACAGTCTGATTCAATCACAGGTGGGCCAGACCAGTAAAACCATTGCATAATATCCTATAAATAACAAACACCTCCAAATCTTTCCATTTTTGCTTAAAGTACAGTAAAAAAACGCTAATCCATTTATAAAACAGATGACAAACAGCCTGTGATGTCTTCAGAAGGATAAATGCAATTTCAAGAAAACGTCTCAGTTTTTCCACAGTCAGTCGACATCTCACTGTCATTACATGTGAATTTTTCTATACATTTCCATTCCTGTGTAGTACTACAGACATCACCAGACCAAACTAAAGTTAAAGAAAAGAACTGGAAAAAGGTGGAAAAGCCTCTGAAGCAGCATTTTACATGAAGAAACCTACTCACTGTTTAACTTGCTCCTGAAACATGGCAACCTTCACAAGTGCAACACTATTAGTTGTACAAAATCATCCAGTGGGCCAGATTGGACCCTTTGGTGGGCCAATTCTGGCCCCCGGGCCATATTTTTGACACCGCTGCTATAACGTAACTGAACTGAATGGTTTTACAGATGCTCTAATTACAACATAAATACTTCTACAGTGAAAATATCATTGTTGGATGGGAAAATCCGATTCCTATTCAATATGCACAATTATAGATTATTATTTTCCCACTGTGGTCACTGTTGTGCTAACATTCAGCATGGTGTTATGCAGGTTGAGGCTTCCAGTGGGATACCATGGTAGAGCATCCTCTGTGGTTGTTTCTGGGACCCCCATCCGTCGCCCCTCAGGCCAGATGAGACCTGACCAGAGTAAGATCTTACCTTCACCAGTGTTGGACTATACTATACTATTCATATCACTTATGTAGGAGTAAAAAAACAAGAACTTCAAGACCGGTGTTAACCATCCTTGCTTGCACTAAAATAGTAGGCTACTTTATCGCATTGCATTGCTATAACATTGTCAGACTTACAATGGACAGTTTCAAAAATCATCTTGAGCCTCAAGCCAAGCTGAGGAGCATGCTACAGAAATCCAGGAAGATAACTTCTTTCTAACTCCACACCTCAAGATGTTTTTTTTTTACACAAGTCGTCAGCTCCAACCAATGCTACATCTGGTGACATAACTTTACTTTGGGCAATTTATCAGATTTCATGCAGCTCCTTCTGGATTCACAGGAGGCTTTATATACTGTACCTGTGTTCAACATCTGTAAACACACTTTGATATGTAAAATAGGTGGAGTCTGACTTTATTCTTTAAATAAAGAATCTTGATGAATTTGTTTCCTATATCAAGGGAATGAAAACTGTACTAATCTTTGGAACAGTTACATCAGAGTAGCAGTAATAGTACAAGCTTTAAATAGAGATGATAGGTACACAGTTCATGGCAGGGACCAACATGTTCTCTTTCCAAGTCGTCACATGTAGCCACTTTGTCAGTGGGCTTTCACATCTACATATTACGCACTAGGTATCCTCTTGCATCTGCTGTTGACGTTCCGGGATGCTGCTACCAACGCCGGGAACACAACAAAAGCACATGGTTAGGTTAAGGCAACAAAGGCATGCAGTTAGGTTTAGGCAACAAAAGCACATGGTCACGTTTAGGCAACAAAAGCACATGGTAAGGTTTTGTTAACAAAAGCATGTGGTTAGGTTAAGGCAACAAAAGGGCAAGGTTAGGTTTAGAAAAAAAACATCATGGTTTGGCTTTCCATTCACATGGGAAGCAAACACTGGGCTCCCGGGTGAAAGTCCAGTGTCGCTTTTGGCATCAGGGAGACACACATATTGTCTCCATAGAGGTAGTAGTTTTAAGTCCACACAGACTCCAGCCTGCACTCAACATCTATGTCCACAGAAACAGCCGTCTGTCTGCAGCGAGAGGACAGTGGCCGGTCAAACTGCCTTCACCAGGCTGACTGATAGCAGACATTTACTGACCCAAATTTTTTATGTCAGTGCAACAGGAAGAAATCGACAGTGTTCATAATAATAAATTCATTGATTTTATTTCCCAGCCCACTGTAGCAAGTGAGGGGAATCTGCCACTCATAGACAGACTGGGGGTTGAGTATACAGTTAATGAGTTAAAAACACTTACACAGCAGATATCTGTGTGATTTTAAACAGCTGTCTGTGCAGATTACAGGCTGTAAAAATAAAAGTGGGTCTCTAGTTACAGTGGAGATAACTGAAAACTTTTGCCGAAGCGTAGATTGAAAAAGTCATGCTGCTCTTAAGTTTCTGTCCCACAACACTTTTCAAAAGTGTCCGACTGGCTCCTCCAGTCTGCATGTTGATGTATCCTTGAGCAAGATACTGAACCCAAATTGCTCTCTGGCTGTTCCATTGGTGTGTGAGTGTGTTAAAAAAAAAAGAGTAGCAGGTGGCATCTTGTTTGGTAGCCTCGGCCACCAGTGTGTGAATGTGACTCATAGTGTAAAAAGCGCTTTGAGTGGTCGGATGACTAGAAAGGAGCTACGTAAGTGCAGGTCCATTTACCATAAATCAGCCTTTACTGCCCCAAGCGAAGCAGTTCAAGTATCCTGGGATCTTGCTTATGAGTGACAGTATAATGGAGCAGGGTGTTGGTGGTTGTTGTTGATGTTGATGCTGCTGCACCAGAACGTCGTGGTGAAGAGGGAGCTGAGCCAGAAGGCAAGCTTTCGATTTATTGGTCCATCTACGTCCCAACCCTCACCTATGGTCATGAGCTTTGGGTAGTGACTGAAAGAATGAGATCACTGATATAAGCAACAGAAATGAGTTTCCTCTGTAGGGTGGCTGGGCTCAGCCTGAGTGATAGGTTGGGGAGCTCAGACGTTCGGAGGCAGCTTGGAGTAAAGACACTGCTTCACTGCGTCGAAAGAGGCCAGTTGAGGTGGTTCGGGTATCTGCTGAGGATGCCTCCTTGGTGCCACTGGGCATCTCCATATATATATATATATTTCCATATATGTAGATATATATTACAGCTGGTGGTAATTTTGTTTGTCTTTTCCTCTCTCTTAGCAAAACCTCCAGTGTTTGGCCAGTCTAAACAGTTGGACATTGAGCTGGAGATGGTGATTACAGTGTTTACTTACTTACTTACCTAATCCCCTGTATTTTTGTAATGTTTGAATAGATGTTGAAATAACATCATTTCAACATCTAAGCTGCCTGGGGAAAAAGTCAGATATGCCCTTCTCTGTTGTCTTTTTTCAGTCTATAAGATATTCAATATTGCACAATATCAGTGTTTCACTGCTGTTACATTTATTCTCTACTGTGATTAGGCCTTCTTTGTTGGAGGAGGGAATCAGCTTGGGGAGCCCATTCCCATCAAGAAGGCCCATGAACACATCTTTGGCATGGTACTCATGAATGACTGGAGTGGTAAGAGCCTCTGCACAACACATCACAGCAGCATCACCCCTATGTGCCGTTGTAGATGGTTTTATGGTTCCTGACCAAAATGTCCTGGAAAGCAGATATGTAACTTATAGGACTAATGTTAATACTAGTAAAGCTGGAGAGACTGTTCTGATTCAGTGATTAAGCTGATGGTACGCTGCCAAATCAACATCTCTAATTCACAGTGGTACTTCACTTAGAAGCACACTTGTTCCTTAATTTAGCCCTGTATACATGTTCAGATTAAATCAGATGGAATTTATTTTAGATTAAATGGGAGAATCTGTCCTCATCAAAACATGAGTGCGTAAGTGGTACTGATTCAGCTGGAAACCTCTGCAGAGAGAGAACATTCACGGTGTTGTTGCTCTTTCAATGTCATTGTCTTTAATATTTCCTCTGTACCCCTGCCCCAGTCATACTTTAGCCTACCAATCAGTGTCCTTCATTTCTGCCAGCAGATGTATATTTAAACCAGCATTACAATAATTAATCCAAATGCTAATATTTGAGTCTTTCTCAATCACTTGCACTTTTGCAACCTGCACACTTTCTGTGTGATCAGGGTCTTAGGCCCTGTCCAAATACCCGCACTTGCACCCTTGTGCCCCTTAATTGCGCGCTCCCGCTAAGGGGCGCAAGTGTGTAGGGTGTCCAAATTGTCTTCTGTTGTTATCAAGGGGTGCAAACCTGCGCCCTTAATGCACCCCTTCCAAAAGTGCGCATCAGACCTCACTTCGCTGAAGGATTTTACCCAGAATCCTCCGTAGTGTCATGACGCCGTAACACTGCACAGGTGGCCGGTACAACTCACCATCTTCAAACGGTAACTGACGTGTCCACGAGCCGTTAACTCCGACTGACAACAACCGTTAGAGGAACATAACGTCTAACAACACGCTGTGTGGACTTAATAATACATGACAGGGTGTTAATAATGAAATAATATACAGTTTACAGTTGACTGGAGGTTTGTATGACAGTCCACATCACTTTACAGTTTTGACTGTGTCTTTAATTATTATTATTTTATTACCGTATGTCTTTATAGTTTATTTTATATCACAATTTACCACAATTTATCCAAGCAAAAAACGTTTTAATAGTAATAACGGTAATCTAGGCTACGTTAACGGTAGAGTAAAAAAAGATGTTACAGCTAATATACACATTATTAACAGGTAAATTCAAGAGTAAAATTTAATTTAATTTACCTGTTGGTTGGGCATCAGCATCAATACTTGGATCTGATGTAGATGCCGCCTTCTCCTGCGGCTCCTAATCCTCCTCATCATTCGCTGATTGTATCTATTTATCATTTGCAGCAGCAGTGCTGCGAACAACGTTATTTCCTCTAACGCCATGTTTCGTCTCCTAGGAGACGGACCAGCTGGACCCAAACGGAAGTGACGTGTACTCAACTGTCCCAATTCTCCTTTTTAAACAGCATCGATCCCTTGCGCACTTACGCCCCTAACTGCACTTTTGGCAAGTGCACTTCAGGGAAGACCTCAGGGCGCAAGTGCGGGTATTTGGACAGGGCCTTACTCACTAAAAATATTACTCTGCCATTTCCATGGCAACATTGTTGCTTTGGTACATACTGGACACACACATGTTCTATATGTGTTCATGTATTTGGGCTAAAATCTATAGAAAAAACTTGAAACAATCTTGAAATTATATAGCCTAATTTGTGAATATAAGCACACTGTAAGTCAGCATTTATGAAACTAATAAATCTGAAACATTTTACTTTTTTATTTCAAATGACCTGAAAGCTGATTAGCAAATAGCCACCTAAAAATAGGTTATTAGGATCCTATAACCAAATGATGTGCAAAAAGGTCTTCATAGGTTGTTTCTGCACCTGTGACATTTATAAAATAATTAACTTCAACAGTTTCAGAACTTTCACCATAATTAGTCTTTTTTTATTTTTTCCATCCATGCATTTTTTATCTTCTTATCCGGGGCCGGGTTGCGATCGCAGCAGGCCAAGCAAAACACCCCAGATGTCCCTCTCCCCAGCAATGCTTTCCAGCTCCTCCTGGGGCACCCCATGGCGTTCCCAGGCCAGATGAGATATGTGATCACTCCAGCGTGTTCTGGGTCTGCCTCAGGGCCTCCTACCAGTAGGACCTGCCCAGAGCACCTAACAGGAGGTGCCCAGGAGGCATCCTGATCAGATGCTGGAACCACCTCAACTGACCCCTTCAGACACGAAGGAGCAGTGCCTTTACTTCAAGCACCCTCTGGATGTCCGAGCTCCTTACCCTATCTCTAAGGCTGAGCCCAGCCACCCCACGGAGGAAACTCATTTCAACTGTTTGTATCTGCGATCTCATTCTTTCGGTCACTACCCAGAGCTCATGACCATAGGTGAGGGTTGGAACATAAATGGACCAGCATATCGAAATCTTTGCGTTCCGGCTCAACTCTCTCTTCACCTCAACAGGCTGGTGCAGCGCCCTCATCACTGCAGAAGCTGCACCAAACTGCTGGTCCATCCCACGCTCCATTCTATCCTCACTCATGAACAAGACCCCGAGATACTTGAACTCCCTTGCTTGAGGTAGTAAGTCTCTCCCAACCCAGAGGGGAGCAATCCACCAGTTTCTAGCAGAGGACCATGGCCTTAGATTGTGAGACGCTGACTCTCATCCCAATCGCTTCACACTTGGCTGCTAACCGCCCCAGTGCATGCTGGAGGTCACAGTGTGATGAGGCCAACAGAACCACATCATCTGCAAAAAGCAGAGATGCAATTCTGAGGTCCCCAAACTGGACCTCTTCCTCCCCATGACTACACCTCGAGATCCTGTCCATGAATGTCACACACAGGATCAGTGACAAGGGACAACCCTGACGGTGGCCAACACCCACTGAGAACGTGTTTGACTTTACGCTGAGTATGCAGATGCAGTGCTCACTTTGGTTACACAGGGACTGGATGGCTCATAGCAGCAACTCCAGTACCCCAAAATCCCACAGTACCCCCCACAAGACTCTCCATGGGACAAGGTTGTAGGCCTTCTCCGAGTCTACAAAACACATATAGACTGGATGGGCCAACTCCCACGACCCCTCCAGAGGCCTCGCAATGGTAAAGAGCTGGTCCACTGTTTCACAGCCAGGACGGAGTCTGCATTACTACTCCTGAGTTTCGATAACTGGTAGGAGCCTCCTTTCCAGCACCACAGAGTAAACTTTGGCTGAAGGCTTAACAGTGTGATACCCTGATACAACACACCCTCCGGTCCCCTTTTTTGAAAATGGGGACCACCACCCAGTCTGCCACTCCACAGGCACCATACCTGACTGCCACGTGACACTGAAAAGGTGTGTCAGCCAAAGATAGCCCAACAATGTCCAGAACCTTTAGCATCTCAGAGTGAATCTCAATCACGCCCGGCACCTTGCCACTAAGGAGCTTTTTGACTACCTCAGCAACCTCTGCCAGGGATATGGGCAAGAGTTCCCCCGAGTCCTCAGGCTCTGCCTCCTCCACGGAGATTGTGACAGCCGAGTTTAGGAGTTCCTCAAGTGCTCCTTCAAGGGCTTGATGAAATCTCCAGTTCAGGTCAGCAGTTCTCCTTCTCTGTTGAGCACAGCCTAAGACAAGCCCTGCTTTCCCTTCCTTAGAAGTTCCCTTACCAGATATTCCCAGTTCACCCTCACTATACGTTTAGGTTCACCAGGTCTGTCTGGCACCCTTTATCCAACTCATCACCAGGTGGTGATCAGTTGACAGCTCTGCTCATTTCTTCACCGTAGTGTCCATGACACAAAGTCGTTGAACTTTGGCCTAGGGTGTTCTGGTACCAGGTACATTTATGAACCTCCCTGTGCTCGAACATGGTGTTCGTTATGGCCAATCCATGACTAGCACAGAAGTCTAATAACAAAACACCACTCGGGTTCAGGTCAGGCAGGCCGTTCCTCCCAATTACCCCCCTCCAGGTTTCTCTATCATTGCTCACGTGAGTGTTGATTTTCTTCAGAAGAACGATGGAGCCCCAGCTGGCACCCATTCCAGGACACCACTCAGAGATTCCGTGAAGGCCAGTTACTCCGTACCGCTGTGCGGTGCATACACACAAACAGTTAGAGACCTTCTTTTAGTGACCTGCAATCGCATCAAGGCAATCCTCTTGCTCTCTACAGAGATCTCCTACACAGCGGCGCTCAGCCGGGGACTTGTGAGAATCCCCACACCCACCCGGTGCCTCTCACCCTGGGCAACTCTGGAGTCTAGCCCCTCTCCGGGAGTTTGGTTTCAGAACCAGTGCCAACGGTGTTGGAAGGGGGGGACCAGAGGGCCATTGGCCCCCCACCTTTACCCTCCTGCCACATTATTTTTAAGCCGAATCAAAGGTCCCTATATTACATTACTTACGGTAAAAAAGACTTTCACTCTTCACTTCCATTCATATGTTAGGTAAAATACAGAGAGGGGCCATAGAGAAAAAGATACAGCCTCCAGCAGGCACTCAATTGTGCGCACGGACTCCTTCCTGCCTGTTACTGCCTCACCAGCCCGGTAAAGCCTCGAGCATCCTCGGCAGGCTCCGGGTAGACTCTCAGCCATCTGGCTCTATCCAACAGCACCTAGCAATAATCCCCACTAACCCTGGCACCGTATTGTAAGAACTCCCCAGTTATAAAAAATAGAAATAAATCAAAAAGCGAGCCAAATTGTAGGCCTGTCTGGTTCGCAATCAAACATTTCTAGCTCTGGTGTGTTTTATTTTTTTCTCAATGACCCCTCTGCGGCTCCGTAGTACACAAACATAAAACAAGAGAAGAAGAGAGTACTTACATTTTTAATCCAATAAGAGCACATCACACAATTCAAAAAACAATAAAATCATTTAATCACTACACTGTGTGACGTTATGTTGCCTGTTTGAACTGCTGTAGCTGCAACAGACTGCGTAACCTACTTCTGCAAACATGTCAAAAGAACCGGTGAATAAGAAAACAAAACACTTCCAAACAAAATTGAACTTCAGCACGAAAAATGCTACATCAATTTCCACAACTTTGTCGGAGCCTGGATCTTCAACTCAACCAGCAGAAGAACCCCAAAGCAGCAGCTCTGTTCCCGCTGAGACTACCACCGGAGTCAGCAATGAACCCAGCCAGGCTGGTTCCGACTGCGTGGAGGATTGTTGCCAGGACATCGAGACGGGTAAAGCTGCACAGCTAATCATAGACAAAAAATGAGACCGCTAGATCGTTTGGCCAAAGAGAGAGGTACTTTAATGCAGACTGGTACAAAAACAGAGCGTGGTTAGTCCTGTGCAAAACCACTAAGTGAGCCTTCTGCGAAATATGCAGATTTGCTGCTGTCAAACAGCTTGTTACTTTCTCCAAATTTGGTCTGGTTTTTAATTGTTTTTAATGGCGGAATGCCATTGAATATGGACTTTACAATGCGCCTGAGTGATCGGAAATGTCTAGCATCCTCTGGCATCCAGTGACACAGTGCTACTATCTTAAAAATACATGTGAAGTTTGTAGTAGCTAAATTTGTATATTAAAAAAAATATTGTTTTCAGCAGATCTCTTAGTCATAAAAAGACTGAGCAAGCTAAGCAGTTTTGTGTTTATGTATGGGGTATTTATTGAGTTTGAGGGAAACCCCAACTATCCCAGTTTCGTTGTGCTGTGATACACAAGTATGACTTTACAATGACAATAAAGATTTATCTTATCTTGTCTTATCATATCTCTAGAAGGTATTAAGGTCATGTTGACTGGCAGCCTCAAGAGGGACCAGAGAATTTGTCTGTTGCTGGACGTTGCCTTGGATCAGCCTACTAGTAGTAAACTAGGTTTCATTACATGTAGGAGTCTGCTATGTGACTGATTCCTTTCCAGTTATTAGTCAGATGCCATGTATTTCCATGGAAACAGAAACAACAGTTGCAAAAAGTTTTTAATTTTAGAGCTCATTCCCTCTCAACACAAATACATGTTGATTCTATATTTTATTTTGTTGATAACAGTAATAAAATCACAATATTACATGAGAGGGTGTGCTCTAACGTCACTTAAGTGATGCTTACCGACCTCGGCATCACTGTCATGCCACAAATGACATTAAACCACACCCTCTCATGAAATATTGCTTGATTAAAGCAAGGCTTCTGGTTCTGCAGTTGGCAGCTTATACTCAAGTTGCACTGGAGCTGCACATAAATACATTTCCAAATTGACTTGCAGCTCACCCTCATTTACATAACTTGGACTTGAGAAACTGATGTGAAATTGAACAGATAGAAAGTAACCACAAGCTTAACTGTTGGCCAGATTTTCATTGAGTCAGTGCACTTGTTGATCCACACTAAATATGGTACAAATCAGGTCTATGGTTTAGGAGGAGATGTCAAAAATATTGTCTTCAAAAATTAAAACTGGTGGAAAATCTGGTCAGTCAGATGTCAAGATTGTGTTTTCAAAAAATTAAAAATGGTGGACAGCCTAGTCAGGTGGACTGTAGCGGTTCTTGAGGCTTTTCTATAGAGCAAATTGAGCTGTATTTAAGTTTCAAATTTTAAGTGAATCTGATGTATGTGTGACCTTAACTAAACTTTTCAGGCCTAAATCTGAAAGCAAACAGCATAATATGTTTGCAAAAATATTTCTGAGGGAAAAAAAGGTCACATACAACCAATAGGGTTTCAGCCCTTTGGGCTTGAACTATGGGCTGAAATGTGTGTGATCACCGGCAATTGGTGCACAATGCATGCCGGTTAGTTTTGTGTCCGACTTCATCCCGACTTGCTCTGACGTATTACAAAAGTGGACGGCGATAAAACCGCGAGAGCGAAGCAGCTGCAGTTTTTAGAGCCAGGCGCTGCAGTTGCTCTCCACTGACTGCACCACCTGACTCTCACCTGATCTAACAGCTGATTGGTTTAGATGTCGACGCAACAATATGACATTTTAGATAAACTACTCATTTTTGTTGAATTTTAGAGATTAAGATTGTATTTGTCTGATTTGAAGGTTTATTCTGTGAACAGAAAACGTTGTGTGACTGATGGTGAAGTTTAGTTGTCAGAGACTAAATACATTCATCATAAACTGTACAGAGTCTACTGTATATTAACACTGGACTTTTTTAATTATTGAAGTATTTAGCAACACAGAGACTTGTGGTCAGTGGGATGTGAGGATTCTTAAAATAACATCAGATGTGAAGCCCTGACTGTATCTGACTGAGCCTTAATGAAAGCTGTTGTCTTGTATTTTTTTTCCTCTGAAAATATTAACCTTATAGTCAAACACAGTTTATTCAGCCTGTGTAGTTGAGGGGACAGGTCAAACTGATATGATGCTGATTTACAGGAGAATTCATATCAAATGGAGGATAAACCATGAACATAAACTACAGATCACCTGTAAAGCATTTTAATAAATGAATCTATCATAATTAGCTAAAACAACTGGAGACTAAAAACAAACTGATATATGGGTCTGATCACTTTTTTTTAATGAACTGACATCATTCCAGACAGGATGTTAGTGTGTCTGTGACTTCCTGTAGGGACTGAAGGCTGCTGGAAACTGTCGGGAAACTGTCCGACTTCATCGCAGCTTTTTGTCACCACCCCCCGCTGTAGCTGCCTGCTCTCGTCTACTTTTCAGGCGAGGCACAGTTTATCTTTAACAAGCCTATTGTCTATGGTCTATGGATCAAGGCGAGCGCTTCTTCCTACATGCTTAAAAACGTAAGTGCTGATTGGCCGAAGAGGAGTCCTGTGTATCTGCGCTCGATTGCTTTTCCTTTATCCTTAAACTACCCGGATGTCTGTCACAGTAAATTGAAATTGAATTGTGAGAACTGAATGTGAAGATATATAGAAATAAATTCAATTTCAAATTATACTATTCAGAATTAGTTTTTCAATGCAATGATTCAAATTAACAATACAATTTCAAATTATGTGATTCAAATTCAGTTTTTCAATGCAATTATTCAAGTTTAGAAATGCAAATTCAAATATAAATGATTCAAATTCAGTTTCTGGTGGCACATATTTCAGCCCATATTGAACCCCCAATAAACCAGCGCAAACTGGGTTTGAAGACTTTTAACAGGTAGAGAAGAGTGAAAAGGCAGTGAACTGACTCAGTAATGTCAGTTACACAGCCATAGCTACATATCTCAGGTTTGCCAACATTAGCTAACAATAGTCACCATACACTTATTGGTCATACCAGGCCAAGTAAGACTGTAGTAGAAACCCCCTGAATGTATTGCATTTATCAAGAGTTTGTTCTGTTGCTCTCAAAAATCAGCTTTTTTTCTCTTCTTCTTATCTCTACTAAGAGGAAAGTTGTGTTTTTTCTGCTTTTCAAAAGTTTCATGATCTGTCTGTAAAGACAAATGATTTTTGAAGTATTATGTTATGTGAACTGTTTTAATTACACAATTGCATACATATTACAAAGATATTCATCAGACATAAATTAACATATAGTAGAACAATTTTGGCAACGGGAGGTACAAACCCTATGAATTTAATCTAAATGTGTGAATGAGAGTTAGTGTATAAGTGTTTTATATTTGAAATGTTTTCCTGCACACTAAGTGAAACATTCTCCAGACTGAATATTTCAGGGACAGTCCATCACTTGTGCATGGATACTTCTGTTCAGTCGGCACCGGGTTTTATTTTTCTCACCACAGCACAGCGTGAGAGATTTTTCAGTCTGTGACATTTCTGCTGAATTTGCAGCTTGAAAGAGAACTGATGTTATTTTCATTTTGTACTTGCTGAAGTCCCCAGGAGAACAGCACGTGCAGAGTTTACCACTGGCTCTCTGTGAATTTTTGCCATTCAAAGTTTCTTCCTTACAACTGCACGCAAAGTCAAATGCTTTCATTTCTTCCCCTGCCCCTCTGTTCTCAGTGGTGCACAGTGGTTTAATTGACAAGTTATTTCTTAAAGGCTCACAGGGGTGAGGGGAGGCTTAGCCAGTGAGCTGTGTCTGTGTCTGAGGACAGATACTGAGAGAAGACTGGTTTTACAGTTCTTACAGTGGACCATTATCTCACTGTTGCTTTGTAAGCTTCACAGTGAAGGACATGTATGGGAACACAGGTGAGGACAGATACTGGTGTAACTGTGTGTAAGTTGCAAGGCATTGCTGTGAGGTGTGTCACAATGCCATACTAACTGTATACAGTACGAACTAGGGCTGCAACCAAATACATTATTCAGACACAAAAAGTGATACTCTATTTAAATACATTTCCTTGTTCTAGCATCATTAATCCTATGTATCTGCAAGGTAATGCAAAACATGAGTTAAAGACCACAGTTCCGGATAGCTTTTGTAGACTCCTTGGGCTCCTTGCTCATGCCTGGCAGTAGTTACTTACTATTATGGAACCACAACCTGCCTGCTTATGCAGTAATATTTGTGTTTATTTACAGCCAGGGACATTCAGGCATGGGAGTATGTTCCCCTTGGTCCTTTCCTGGGGAAGAACTTCGGGACAACCATCTCACCCTGGGTCATCCCAATGGAGGCACTGTTACCCTTTGCAGAGCCCAACCCCATCCAGGTTAGTACATGGATCATGACCAGGGGTGGACTGGGACAAAAAGTTGTCCCTGGAATTTGGCCCGGGCTGCCCCACCACAATCAATCACACAAATATAATTCATATTATAACGCCGGATTTCCACTGGATGCGTGTCCGTTGCGGAACGGCAGCGCTGGTTATCCGCTGCGTGCTCCGCCATCCGTCAATACCCACCGGCTGCGTTTGCTGCGCGGAGCGGTGCAGCCCCACCGGAAGACATCTCGGTGCACTGCCATGACTAACATCTCCTCGTCCATGGTGGCAACGGGGAAAAATGACGTCTGAAAACCTCTGAACTGTTGACTTCAGGCCTGCCTCTGCCCATTATGTAGTTTTCAAGGTGTAATGCAGGGAAATATGATCCACTGTGAACACTGTGTATTTTATTTTGAAAATTAACCGGATGTTTTATTTTGTTTCTGTGCATGACTTTCTGCCCCACACGATCTGCTCTGTGCTGAATTGCTGCGTTGTGCTCCGGCATCCGACAAAAATAGAAGTCCTGCGTATCTGTTGCGCAGGGCTCCGGAGTGCCGGAGCTGAGACGGAGCCGGAACGCAGCACAGCCACAGCCGGTGGAAACACACACATTGACTAGAATTGAATCCTATTGGCTCCACTGCCGTGCTGGAGCCCAGACTCAACCAACACACATCTGGTGGAAATAGGCCGTAACACATTCTTACTCTGACCACTACATTCATACGAGAAGCAAACACTGGCCTCTCTGGTGAAAGTAGATGGTTGTTTGACCCATCCACTACCCCTCCCTCCCGCGCTACCTGGACTTTTGCCCCCTTAACTTACATTGTTGCCAGGCTGCATTTCCCGCAGATGTTGCCGGGTGCCATTACAGAATAACAACGACTGGTGCAGGGTTTCTGCTACATGTAATTGATCGTGGCGCACTGCCACGGCAAAATAAAAGCCGCCACGCCTTCAGAATGCTGATTTTTTTTTTTTTTCAGATGTTAAAACAATGTAAAGTATATTGTATGAATGGATATATATACATACATATAAATATATATATATATATATATATATATATATATATATAGCTGCAGGCATCGAAGGGAAATGAAGACAGGTGAATTCAGAAGGTGTTAAGGATAGGAGTTTAGTAATTCAGTTTGTCCGTGAGGGAGAGAAACACAGAAGGGATAAGTTAGTGAGGAGGCAAGGGTGTGGCCGCCTAGAAGGTGCTTGTGATTGGGAAATGCAAGTAGATTTAGGGGGAAAGCTTGTTGTTCCCCAGGAAATAGTTTGTACCAGGCAGAGGCCTGACTTAGTGTTGTGGTCAGTGAGTCAGCGGATAGTTTATTTCATTGAGCTGACAGTTCCTTGGGAAGACTCAGTGGAAGAAGCCTATGAAAGAAAAAAGCTTAGGTATGCAGACTTAGGAGCAGAAGCTGAGCAGCGAGGATGGAAGACTAGGATTTGTCCAGTGGAAGTGGGGTGTAGGGGATTCATAGCAAGATCAGCTGTCTCGCTCCTGGGGGAACTCGGAGTGCAGGGACAGAGTTTGAGGAAGACAGTGAGGGAAATGTCAGATGAAGCAATTAAATGTAGCCAGTTTATCTATAAGAGAAGAAATAATGTCAGTTGGGGGCCAGCAGGGGGAACTACTAAACAGGGCACATAACTCCTTGAGATCAGGTGGAGAGATCCACTTCCTCTCAGGAGGAAATCCAGGAAGAGGAAGTATTTAAATGTGGGTGTGGCCTATTTGGATCCATTTTGTTTGAGGCCATGCAGCAAGGTGAGTGTGCTTGCTGATCCTGTAAGTTCATTTAGCTCCTTTTAACTTTAGCTTATATTGTAGTTATGCTATGTAACGTGTGAAATAGAGTATGGTGAATGTGCTAGGAAAGGTAGTATCAGCCCTGTTTCTACCTGGAGCTCGCATGTATGGAGCCTGGGTTTGGTTGAAGATGGCAGTGCTGTTTGGGCTGAGAAAGCCATGTGTAAGTAAGGAGGAAGTCCAGGAAGAGGAAGGTCATTTAAGTGTGGGAGTGGCCTATTTGAATCCATTTTGTTTGAGGCCATGCGGCAAGGTGAGTGTGTTTGCTGATCCTGTAAGTTTATTTAGATCCTTTAACTTTAGCTTATATTGTAGTTATGCTATGTAGCGTGTGAAATAGAGTATGGTGAATGTGCTAGGAAAGGTAGTATCAGCCCTGCTTCTACCTAGAGCTCGCATGTACGTAGCCTGGGTTTGGTTGAAGTTGGCAGTGCTGTTTGGGCTGAGAAAGCCATGTGTAAGTAAGGTAAAGGAGGTTATTGGGTTGGTGCGGGGAGGGGAGCAGTGAGACCTGGCATTAGGGGAGTGTCTCTGGGACGCTAGAGATCACTGTCTAGCCTCCTGGAGGTGTCGTGGGACCAACTAGACGAAACACTGGTGAAAGGAGGTTCCCACCCGATGACCCCAAAGACATGCTAGTTATCACTGCACACTGGTTTGTATAGTTAAGCCTTGCCATATTAGCTTATCATAGGGCTTAGGTTTTTCACTGACTGTTGATCCTTTCTCTAGAGCACAAACTTCTTGTGTTTATTTGAACACACATATATATATGTATATATAACCTATATTTGGGCACATATACTTACCATAATCAGAGTTTGAGTAATAACAAGATGGCGCCCCCAGTGTGGACGCCTGTTACAGCAGCTCCTGCTCACCGCTGAGCTTTTTTTCAATTTCTTTTCATTTAACTTTCTTATTTGGAGTTTTTTTCAGTTAGCTAGCTAGCACTTATGTTCTGTTTTGTTATGGAGATGAAGACCGCTCTCTTTATAGCGGTCTTTCTCCCATTTTGCTATAGATACGATCGTTGGCGATCCGGCGCCCAGCCGTGCCTCCATTGTTCACACCCGGGACCAGCTGTTAGCGCTGCGTCACACCGCTGTGCGGCCCGAGGAGAGGCTCGACATTCCTGGCGAGCTGCAGAGAAGGAGACAGGGATGTCGCACTGGAGTGCAGCGCCGACAACGGAGGAGACGGTACAAACCGTCTCCTCCATTGAAGGGCCATTTTCAACCATCTTCAACCTGAGCCTGAGGCTGGGGAGAGTACCACAGCTGTGGAAGACATCCTGAGTGGTACCGGTGCCCAAGACTCCGCACCCCAAGGACTTCAGCAGCTTCAGACCGGTGGCATTAACATCGCACCTCATGAAGACTCTGGAGCGCCTGGTCCTGTCTCGTCTCCGCCCCGCAGTAGGCCCTTCAATGGACCCGCTGCAGTTTGCCTACCAGCCTGGCATTGGGGTGGATGACGCCGTCATCTTCCTCCTGCATAGAGCTCTTTCCCACCTGGAGAAGCCCGGAAGCTCTGTGAGAATCATGTTCTTTGATTTCTCCAGCGCTTTCAACACCATACAGCCCGCACTTATGAGGGACAAACTGGAGCACATAGGGGTGGCTAATCACCTCACATCCTGGATCCTGGACTACCTCATGGACCGGCCACAGTATGTCAGGACCCAGGATTGTGTATCGGACTTGGTTGTCTGCAGTACGGGGCCCCGCAGGGGACAGTGCTGGCACCGTTCCTCTTCACCCTCTACACTGCAGACTTTTCATACCACAACCCCACCTGTCAAGTACCTGGGTGTTCATCTTAACAATAAACTGGACTGGACTAATCACATAACAGCACTATACAAGAAAGGCCAAAGCAGACTCTACCTGCTGAGGCGGCTCAGGTCTTTTGGAGTGCAGGGGGCGCTCCTGAAGACCTTCTTTGACACTGTGGTGGCATCAGCCATGTTTTACGGAGTAGTCTGCTGGGGCAGCAGCGTGTCGGCTGTAGATAGGAAGAGACTGGACAAGCTGATCAAGAAGGCCAGCTCTGTCGTGGGATGCTGTCTGGACTCTGTGCAGGTGGTGGGAGAAAGGGGGATGACAGCTAAGCTGTCATCTCTGAGGACTAATGACTCCCATCCTCTGCAGGAGGAGATAAAAGCTCTGGAGAGCTCCTTCAGCGATAGACTGATTCACCCAAAGTGTGTGAAGGAACGCTATCGCAGGTTCTTCCTGCATGTTTGCGTGTTTTCTGAGGAATGTCGCCCTTTGATGAAACCAGTTTGATTCGGGTACACTAGTGATGAGATTCCAGATTCCAGTCTTAATGCCAAAGTTTTGCTTCTAATTTTAACATTGGTGTTTATTAATGATATGGAGCAGTAGTTGGAGCATTGTGTGGGTTCTTTGTTTGGTTTTGGGATGAGTGTGATCAAGGCCATCTTAATATGGTGGGGAATTTTAAAATTATGGAGGATTTTGAAGATTAATTTGAAGAATAATAGTGAAAGAGGAGGCCAGAAACAAACAAACAAAAAAAACTCCAGCAGCAACCCATACAGGGGGTGGTGTGTCTTATTGTGGGGACAACTAGGTGTGAGATTGATGTTCTATTTTAACCCTAAACTGTCCAATTATGGTGGACTGGAAAATGATGAAGAAGCAAAACAAAACAGAACACAGCGAGACATTGATACGGTACATGAGTGATGAGGATTCATGGGGTTAGTAAGTAAAGCTTAAAATCAAGAGCTTTTTCTGCATTAAAAATTAAGTTTGTTACTTATACATATTATAATGTGAAGTAAACATCAAAGATGCTTTGCTACAAGCTGCAACTGCAGGAACTACACAAACTTAAATGCAGGTTTCTTCCATGATGGTGTCCCTTGGAGCATCCACAATGTTGGGAGCCCCTCTGCATTGTCAGCAGGTTGCTCAGGTTCACAGGTGTTTCACCCTTTAACCTGTACACCTCGCCTGAGTGGGGCAGCGAAGACTGGTTAGCCTTCACCTGCAGAGGGGTTCCAACTGTGGGCTCTTTTCAACCATAGCCATCTTGAGCTGGTCTCGGCTGGCGAGGCAATGTCCCTTGTGGCTTCCTTAAGCTGTTTGGGCTCCAGACCAACCCTCTGAAGAAAGTAGCGCACCGATTTTGTCGGGAACCCGCGGCAGCCAACTTCGATGGGGAAAATGGTTGCATGCCACCCTTTAATGACCGCCTCGTCGATCAAGTCCTGGTACTTGGCTTTTTTCTGCTCGTGGGATGTGGCTAGCCTCTCCTCCCAGGGCACTGTTAGTTCGGTGACTATGAGGGTTTTGGTGCTCCTGGATAGCAGGAACATGTCTGGCCTAAGGGAGGTCACTGCAACGTCCTGTGGGAAGACAAGCTTCCTCTTTAGGTCCACCTCTTTAGGTTCCCAACCGTCGCTCTGCTCCTTGGAGCCTCTTTGCCTTCCCTTACAAAGTTTATTGGGCAGTCGGACCTGGTTCTTTTTGGCTTTGGCTCTCTGCTGTTCCACCCATTTGGCGATTACCATGAGGACCTTATCATGTCTCCACCTGTACCGCCCTTCTGCCAGCGCCTTTGGACAACCGGTCAAGATGTGATTCAGTGTGCAAGAGGCCACTCCGCATTGCTTGCAAGATGGATCTTCCTCTCCACCCCAAACTTTTAGGTTGCTTGGGGATGGTAGCAGGTCAGCCACAGCGCGCAGGAGGAAGGTCAACTTCCCTTGATCAGTTTCCCGCAGTTCCTTCCAGGACAGTGGTCGCTCCAGTGCCTGGTCCCACTGCGTCCACCGGCCCTGGGAGGCAAGCCCAATTGCTTTTACCTGGCGGCCTTCTTCTGCTGCCTCGCGGACCCTTTGCACCACGAGTCCTCTCTTGGCTCTGGCATTGGCCTCGCTCCACCTCTTGTTATTGTAGTGTCCAAGGCCTAAGCGACCCTGGCATACCACGCTGACTATTTCCTGATGCCTCCAGTGAGCTTCGGCCTCCGCCACTGCTTGCTGGGGCTTCCACTTTCTGCCGCATTTGATGGTCTTACTTGCATGTCTCACCTTCCCATCTTCAGACAAAAGGAGTGTGCTGACTGCTCTTGCCTTGGTGGCTTTAAACTCTTCAACCACTGATGAAACTGGCAGGGAAAGCTTGGAGGTCTTGCTGTAGAGATTGACTGGGCTAAAAGATGGGGGAACTCCCAGCCATTTCTGCAAGAAGTTGCTGCACTGTCTCTCCATTGCTTCCACCTGGGACATGGGAAAGTCATACAGCAGGAAGGGCCATTGCAGCCGGGGTATGATGCCATACTGAAAGCACCAGACCTTAAACCTCCCAAGCAGTTGACTGTTCTCAATTGCCTTGAGCCAGATGTTCAGCTGGGCTTTGGTATTGGTGAGATTGGTGCTGTCCTTAAGGGAGCTGTCTTTCCAAGGCATCAGATCGCTTGGTCTTGAATTATTGGGATCTCTGAGCCTTGAATGCTGAAGATGTTTCCTGATAGCTTCCCCTTCAGGATACTGAGGCTTCTTGATTTCTCTGATTTGAATTGTAACCGTGACCATGTTGCCATCTTCTCCAGTGCAGTCAGGATCCATCGTGTTCCCTGGATTGATGGAGTCATCACCGTCACATCATCCATGAAAACTCGACAGGCGGGATGTCTCATGCCGTCATCTGCTTTCGGGCCTCTGCATTGCATTCCTCCTGCCTTCAAAAGCAGGTTCATAGCCGCTATGAACAGGGCCACAGAGATCGTACATCCTGCCATAATGCCTCTCAAGCCTTTGCCATTTGGTGGTAAAACTTCCCACGGTGAACCTCATCCGCAGCGCATCCATGTGAGACATCACGAGCCCAACTACCTCTGGTGGTACTCGGTAGTGGTCCAGTGCCTTTTGAATTAGCTGGTGTGGGACCCTTGGGTAGGCTTTGGTGAAATCCAGCCATACGACAGAGAGTGTGTTGTTGTTGCTCTTGGCTTCCTTGATGAGCTGGCTGATCACTGCTGTGTGCTCCAGGTAGCCAGAATATCCAGGGACTCCTCCTTTTTGGATGCTTGGGTCAATGAACTCATTGGCGAGCAGATATGTTGTCAACCTTTTGGCGATGATGGACCAAAATATTTTCCCCTCTACGTCCAGCAGGGAGATCTGCTGGAACTGGTCGAGTCCCATGGAATTCAGCTCTTTTGGCACGAAGCAGCACTCGGTGAGTGTCCAGAGCCCGGGTTCCACCTTCTTCTTCCACAGGGTCCGTAACAGCTTTGATAGCCTTTTCAGCAGCTGCGGGCAGTTTTTGTAGATCTTGTAGGTGGTTCCTGATGGTCCTGGGGCTGATCTCACCCGCGCTTTCACCACTACTGCCCGCACTTCATCCATGGTAAAATCAGTTTATAACTTATTTTAGTAAGTTGGTCTAAATGAAAATAAAGAAAACAGTGTTAACTCAGTACTATATCGATTTTGAACAGACATTTCTGCCTTATCTTAACATAGAAGTGTTTTCAGTAAGTACAACTTAAAAATCCCCTAGACATCCTTTAAAAGCTGAGTACTACAAGGCTGACTTGCCCGGAGACGTTTTGCTGCCAGACCACCAGCAACAAGAAACCGAGGGAAACAGAAAGGAGAAGGAGCAAGAAACATGCGATTTTGCAGCAACTTTTCTTAACTTTAAGACATGGTGAGTACAATTTTTGCCTAGTTTTATTCACAACAGTTAATAACTCCATCAGCATACATGCAAGAAATTGTTTTTACACAACACTAAAGGCTTTTCCTCAGCTAGCAGTAGTAATGTTTAAGCTAGGAGACTTTTAGCTAATTGGTGTAGTAATTCGGCTTTAACATTAGACTTTGTTAAGTTTTGTTTTATGGTGGAAGCCAAATGGCAGCCTTAGTAGCATTAGTTTTAACTCTGCAAAGGTAAAATAACACATTTGGGTTCTTCCTAATTTAAAGCTGTTGCAGTGTTGATGTCGATTTGACCAGCAAAAGCTGCATGGCTGGGGCATTTTATATCCATGACTAAACACATAACAAATGTAGGTTACTGAACATACATTCGGTTTGACATTAATGCATTTTGATGTTTAAGTTCTAGAGTTATTTCTATGTGAGGTTAAAGTTTTTTAATTGAGCCATAGCTGAAGAACAGTCTGTCAAAGCTAGTTGTTGGCATTACAGAGAGGGTGTACTACCACATAAAATATAATTTTGTTATTTTGGGTGTTGGTAACTGCAGATACATTAGCACAGTTGTATCATTTTAGAGAAAATAATTAATAAATTTGGCATCATCAAGCAACAGGCAATCAGTAAAATAAGTCTTTAGTCACCAAGACTTCTGTTTACATTTTTGTTGATGTTTTTCTCCTGAATTTCACATTTTTGGTCACACAATTTGCAAGATATTTGAAAAGATATCTTGGTCAGCTGCACATTAAGACAACTATATTGATAAAATCTATACATAGTTTTAATTTTTAATTTCATGAGGATGTTCTATCAGATAATGATAAGACTGTTAAAAAGGTTTGGACATTGATTGCAGTGTAGTTTGCCCATATCTTTGTAGTAGTTTGCAAGCATTTTTGTTCTTGTTTTTCATCCTGAATATTCAGAAACAGTAAAATAAAATCTACTACAATGCTGATGTGGCACAAGTTGTAGACACTACATCCTTCAGAATCACCCAAGTTCAAGTAATTTAAACAGGTCCTTTGTTAGTATTCAAAGTGGATCTGTAAAATTTGAAAATTTGAAACACCAAGAAAAACTGATCTCTTAAAGCATTACAGACTTAGACATGGCCATGGTGGTGAATTTCTCCACTTTCCCTTTGTAGTTTTACTTTTAGTACATTAGGCTTCAATGGGAAACATTAAAAAGATGAAAAAAGAAAAAAATGTTTCAAACTTTTAGTCAAACTAAAAGAGGATATATAAATGGACACTCAGTTTTTCAGTTTTCCAAATTTGACAAAAAGAAGAAATAAAATGCCACAGTGTAATGTGAAAGCTAATAATTACAGACATAATCACCAGCATAGTTCCTCTCTCCATGCAAGTTAATATTGCAAAGGTGATGAAAAGTCCTTAGCTTATCACAGGTAATTATCAGTGCCAATATTCTCTGATACTTAATGTTTAGAGAATGAAACTGGATGTGTTCTATAAATCAAACTGAAGTGATGTGGTTTCTCTTACAGATGCTGCAATGTCTCATCAAACCAAACTTAGGATCATTCTTCAGGACCATGATGTTCGCAAACTTGACTTACCTCATGGCCTCCCTGGGACTGTGGGTAAACTTGAGTCCCTTGTTAGAGAGACATTTGGGCTTCAAGGGAACTTTACTTTGCATTACAAGGATGCTGATTTTGGAGACAAATATTTCAGTCTTACCTCAACAAGTGACATCAAAGACAAGGACACAATAAAAGTGGTTAACATTGTTGAACCTCCCACATTTACTCTGAACTTAATTGAAGTGGACCTTCAGACCTTTGAAAGTGAATCAGAAACCTCCATCGATACCTCAGAAACCTCAGGCAGTACTTCAGTGACTTCCGTCCATCCTCCCAAAAGCAGTTGCTCTTCCAGATCCCAGGATACACTGATGCTTTCATCACCTGCACATAGGATTCAGCAATCACAGCGCTGGCTGACTGAATTTCCTGTACCTCACTTTGCCTATGACACAGAGCTTATGCTTGCCTCAGGAAATGAAGCTGAGGAAGACAGTATTGTATATCCGGTTCCGGTAGCATGCTGTGACACGCATGGCTGCTTTTCTCTCGGTCCGTGATTTTCTGATTTAAAATCTGATTGATGGACCCACATTGTTGAGCAGTTTACTAATGCTCCAATCTAACTGAAGACTGTTTTTGTGATGTTTTTGCGCCGTCACTGAGTGAGATTTTTTTTTTCTTTCTTTTTTTTTTTTTGGAGAAAGAAAGACGAAGCCATCTGATTGCTTTCACCTGTTGTCTAATTGCGCCTCTCACACACCTGAACATGGCTCAAGGCACGCGCTGGAGTAAAACTTTTACTGCCGAAATGGCCACGGCAATGAGGGATATTGTTCGAGAGGAGATTACTTAAGCTTTGGACACTAAATTGGAACCAGTTAATCGATGTCTGGAGGAGCTCAAAACTCAGCTGGCTGACTGTAACAACAAAGTTACCAACTTGGAGAGGGCTGCTGTGGAGACTGATATCAGACTCTCCGACCTGGAACGAGATCAATTGGATATGACGGAAGAATGCAAGTATCTGAGACAGAAGGTGGATCAACTTGAAAATCACAGCCGAAAATTGAACATACGAATCCTGGGACTTCCTGAAGGCATCAAGGCTGGTAACCCCACGGCTTTTACAGTCAAGCTTCTCTATGAATTGTTTGGGGAAGAGACAATTGGCCCTCCTCCACTGATAAGTATTGCGCATCGCACCGGCTCCGTCAAGAATGTCCCTCGCTGCATGATCGCAAAACTCTACAGTTTTGAGGTCAAAAGAAAAATTATTCGTTTGGCAGCAGCATCCCGTTCTCTAACTCACAATGGGAGAAAGATCAGCATGTATCCTGATCTCAGCGCCGAGATTTTGAAGCAAAGGGCAACTTTCAACCAGGTGAGACTGGAGCTGTGGAAGCGCAACCTAAGATTTGGATTTATTCATCCTGCGACGCTCATCCAAACCTTTCGTGATACAACACACAAGTTTTCTACTGCCAAGGATGCGCAGGAGTTTGTTGACAATTACATAAAGCGTGGAGATGATGATGGTGAGGCTCCTTCAACCAGCGTCTGATTGAATTCCTTATCGACACAGTAATTCTCTGAAATCAGGTACTCTCTCTCAATCAACCTATGGTTGGATAATCCTATGCCGGACTTGATCTATAGAACAATTAATTTGTGTACATAATGCACAGGTCATTTCAAGTTGGCCTTGAGGCATGACTTGTTGCTTTAAGTTTGTTGCTGTCATTATTCTCTAACATTATTAGTTTTAATATTTATTTATTCACCTCTTTTTTCCGTTATTATTATTATTAGCCTACTATTATTATTATTTATCTTCCAGTAGGGCCTATCCTTGTTTCTCTTACTATAATGCTGTTTTGGAAGATATTATCACGTCAGGTTGTCTCTACATTATTGAAAGATATATATTTTTATTTTTATTTTTTATTTTTTATCCCCCCCCCCCCCCCCCCCCTTTTCATTAAGCTGCCACTGTAGATTCTTTACTTTTCATTTTTTATCTTTATTTATTTTCTCTTCTTGGACTTTAAGCTAATTATTAACAATGTGGTTGAGGTTATTTCAGTGGTTGAGGATGATGTTAGTGATTATGATTTATTATAAACAACTAGGCTATAGATAGTTTATTATTATGTTTATTATGGTTATGTTTACTTATTTATTTTTATTTTTATTTTTCTCTCTCTCTCTCTCTTTTACTTTTTACAGTCTCCTTTTTAGTCCATCATATAAATTCGAGGATGATGGTGTTTCGTGCAACCCTTTTTTGTTCAGCATGAAGAGGCAGTATGGTTCAGAAAGGGAAATTAAATATTATACAAGCATAATGAACATTAGAATTTACTGTGGCACTGGAATGTTTTTTATATAATTTGGATGGTTCAGATGATTTGAGGCGCTTGCTGGCCTCACATTCCCCAATAGGGTTGACCGATGTACCGCCACCCTGAAGGACCCCATGGGATAGGCCGTCATTTGTAGCTATGCTGCATCCCTGTGTTAGGTATACAGGGTGGGGAGGATTTGCTGGGAGGGACACCAACCACCATTATACTTTTTCATACTCATATTTATGTTATTTGGGTTGAGATTCATTTAATACTCACTATGGGACAGTGTTTATTATGGACCCTTTTTTCCCTTCTCTTGTCTCTTTTGTCTAATCTTGAATTTGTGCTTCTTAACAAAAACAAAAATAATATTGTATATAAAATTTTTCCTGCCAAATCAGAATGTGTTCATTAGCTACTTTTTCATGGAACCTTAAAGGGCTTAACAGTCCTATTAAACGGGCTAGCTGTTTGGATATTTTAACAAGAAATCATATTGAGATTGCCATGTTACAAGAAACTCACTTACGTAAAAGAGATGTACTTAGGTTAGAAAATCATCGTTATAAAGTGGCTGCTTTTTCCTCAGCCCCAAACAAAACCAAGGGGGTAGCAACTGTTATTGATAAGAAGCTTAAAATCTCTATTATTGACAAAGGTGGTGATCAGGAGGGCAGAATCTGTTTCCTTAAATGTATTTATAATGGTACAAAAATTGTTTTAGTTAGTGTGTATGCACCTAATCGTTTTGATCCAATTTTTTTTCAATCTTTGACCAATATATTGATGACGCTAACTGATTACCAATTGATTATCGGGTCAGATATGAACGCTGTGGTAGATCATGTATGGGATAAATCTAAGGCAGTCAATTACAACTCTCGATCTTCAAATGCAAGACATGTTCTATGTGATTTTAATCTTATTGACATCTGGCGAGCCTATCATCCAGGCACCAAAGAATTCACTTTTTACTCTACTAGAAACCAATCTTTTTCTCGGATCAATTTTATGCTTATTTCTTCATCATTATTCTCTACTGTTAAAAAAATTGTAATTCAACCTATGAGTTTGTCAGATCATCATGCTTATTTCTGTCAATTTCAGTTTGTTCAACTTAAGAAAAAAGCCACTAGATGGCGCTTTAACTGTACATTACTAGACAATCCAATATTTTGTGAACAATTTCAGTCTGAATTAAATCATTTTTTAACTGTTAATAAAGATTCAGTGGATGATTTTCGGATACTTTGGGATGTCATTAAAGGCTTTATAAGAAATAATTCAACTGCATTTGCTTCAGGTCATAATAAATTACAGCTGGAAAAAATATCTGAATTGGAAAACATGTTATCTGTATTAGAGCTCTCTCAACAGAGAAACTATTCTAAACATGTAGCCTCGACACTTGTTAAAATTAAGTCTGAACTAAATATTCTTATTAGGAAGAGAGCTGAATTTGATATTCATAGAGTTCGACTCAACCATTATTTTCATGGCAATCGTCCTAGCCACTTTCTGGCCAATAAACTGCGTAATAGTGATCATCTGGCAAATATTGCAACTATTTTATCAGAAGATGGTGAGTTGCTTACTGATCCAAAATGAATTAATCTTAGATTTTCTAATTTCTATAAAAAAAAAAAACTGAAGAACAAACCATCTTCTGTAGAGATTGATATATTTTTGGAGGGGCTTAAACTTTTTTATCAGCATCCGAATCAACCTTACTGGGTGACCCAATAACTTTACAGGAACTCAGAGCATCTTTAGAAGTTATGAACAAGGACAGATCACCTGGGTGGGATGGCATTCCTCCCGAGTTTTATTTGAAGTTTTGGGATCAACTAGGTCCATTATTACTGGAAATGATTAATATAGCTATTTCTAAAGGTTCTTTTGGGAGAGATGTGAATATGTCATTAATTTCTCTTCTGTTAAAAAAAGGTAAGGATCCAAATGAATGTTCAAATTGGCGCCCCTTGTCATTAATTAACACTGATGTCAAACTATTCTCTAAAGTTTTATCTTGTTGTCTCGAAAAGTTTTTACCTAAATTGATCCACCCAGATCAAAGTGGTTTTGTTAAGAAAAGACTCTCTTCAGATAATTTACGTCGTCTCTTACATATTGTTAATTCCTCTCCGGATCCAAAGGTCTCTTCAGCTGTTCTTTCTGTTGATGCTGAAAAGGCCTTTGATCATTTAGAATGGTTGTATCTTCGGTCAGTTTTAAAATGTATGGGATTAGGTGATAAGTTCATAAATATGGTTAAAATATTATTTTCTAACCCATCAACCAGTGTTATAACAGGTAATATTTGTTCTCCTCCATTCAAAATCACACGCGGCACCAGACAAGGTGATCCAATCTCTCCTATATTGTTTATCTTATCTATGGAGCCATTGGCTCAGACTATCCGTCAAGCTAAAAACATCAAGCCAATTACTCTTAATTACACTGATCACCATATCTCTCTTTATGCTGATGATATTTTGTTATACTTAGAAGACATCTCTTACTCTCTCCCAAACCTTTTGGATATTTTTGACTATTTTAGTTCAATCTCAAGTTATAAAATGAATCGATCCAAATCATCATTAATGTATCTTAGAACTCCCCCTAAACATACCCCCACTCATGAGATTCCTATTGTACCTCACTTTAAATATTTGGGCATAGATATATTCCCTTCAGTTGAAAAAATTGTATCTATGAATTACAATAGAATCCTTAAATCAATTATAGATGATCTCAATAGATGGAGTAATTTACCTGTTTCTTTTGCTGGAAGAATTTCTGTCATTAAAATGAATATTTTACCTCGAGTCAATTTTTGTAGTGATATGATTCCTATTGCACCACCTAGTGGTTATTGGGAAAAACTACACAAAATTTTATCTAAATTTATATGGAAAGGTAAGCGAGCTCATGTAAAACTTCCAACACTACAGAATGGGAAACAATCTGGTGGACTTGCTGTTCCAAATTTCAAATTATATTTTCAAGCCCTATCACTTCGTCCCTTACTAGTTTGGTTTGATTCGGATGCTGACACTCCCTGGAAATATGGTTGCACCTATGCATCTACAGGACATACTTTTTACTTATATTTCTCTGAAACAATGTAGATTACGTTATGGCCCAATAATTGCACATGCAGTATCAATCTGGCGTAAGTATGAAAAATTACATAATTGGGACACTAAATGGCATGACCAGACACCTTTATTTTACAATCCCTCTTTACGTAAGGGAGACTCTTACTTTGTAGCCCACCAATGGACCAATTGTGGTTTACATACATTAGGCGATATCATGGACGATAATGGATTAAGAACTTTCTCAGATCTGAAAGACATTTATAATTTATCAGGTTCTTCTTTTTTTCTTTATTTACAACTTAGGTCAGCTATGCGGGCCTACGGAGTCCCATGGTCTAAACCACCCAGTCACCCTTTATTAAGTTTTATTAAAAAAATATCAGCCTTTCCCAAAGGACACGTCTCCCTAATATATAAAGATTTATTTCAGAGAACTTCAACCCCACTTCCTGTCACACAAGCTTGGAATAGCGAATTTGACACAAAACAAAGTATTAACTGGGTCGAAGTATGGGGAAATATTAGTCTGGCATCTCGTAATCCAAATCATCAGATGATTCATTTTAATTTTATCCATAAAACTTATCTAACTCCCCAAAAACGTTACAAAATGAAACTAACAATTTCGCCAAATTGCTTATTATGCTCTCTAAATATATCAGGTTCTTTTTTGCACATGATGTGGGAGTGTTCTCCAGTTAAATATTTCTGGGAACAGATTGCTAAGTACCTCTCCAAAGTATTACAAACCAATATTCCTTGTTGCCCAGAACTGATGCTCCTTAATGATGATGATGTTTTAAGTTTAAATGTAGTCCAAAGACATTTCTGGCTGGTAGGAAGCACAGCTGCAAAAAAATGTTAGCACTTAGATGGCAGCCTCCTCATTCCCTTTCTTTTAATCAGTAGAAACAGTCAGTTGTAGACATTGTATCAATGGAACTCTCTACGGCAAGATTAAATGGTGCCAAATATCAGACAATAGAAAATTGGAATCACATATTAGACCTAGTGAGGAGCTCCATTTCATAAAGTTAGTTTACTTATCTTATAGATAAGATGCCTTTTGATTTATTTTTAGTTATTTATTTATATTTTATTTTATTTTTTTTATTTTATTATATGTATGTGTATATATGTACAGTACAGGCCAAAAGTTTGGACACACCTTCTCATTCAATGCGTTTTCTTTATTTTCATGACTATTTACATTGTAGATTCTCACTGAAGGCATCAAAACTATGAATGAACACATGTGGAGTTATGTACTTAACAAAAAAAGATGAAATAACTGAAAACATGTTTTATATTCTAGTTTCTTCAAAATAGCCACCCTTTGCTTTGATTACTGCTTTGCACACTCTTGGCATTCTCTCGATGAGCTTCAAGAGGTAGTCACCTGAAATGGTTTTCCAACAGTCTTGAAGGAGTTCCCAGAGGTGTTTAGCACTTGTTGGCCCCTTTGCCTTCACTCTGCGGTCCAGCTCACCCCAAACCATCTCGATTGGGTTCAGGTCCGGTGACTGTGGAGGCCAGGTCATCTGCCGCAGCACTCCATCACTTTCCTTCTTGGTCAAATAGCCCTTACACAGCCTGGAGGTGTGTTTGGGGTCATTGTCCTGTTGAAAAATAAATGATCGTCCAACTAAACGCAAACCGGATGGGATGGCATGTCGCTGCAGGATGCTGTGGTAGCCATGCTGGTTCAGTGTGCCTTCAATTTTGAATAAATCCCCAACAGTGTCACCAGCAAAACACCCCCACACCATCACACCTCCTCCTCCATGCTTCACAGTGGGAACCAGGCATGTGGAATCCATCCGTTCACCTTTTCTGCGTCTCACAAAGACACGGCGGTTGGAACCAAAGATCTCAAATTTGGACTCATCAGACCAAAGCACAGATTTCCACTGGTCTAATGTCCATTCCTTGTGTTTCTTGGCCCAAACAAATCTCTTCTGCTTGTTGCCTCTCCTTAGTAGTGGTTTCCTAGCAGCTATTTGACCATGAAGACCTGATTGGCGCAGTCTCCTCTTAACAGTTGTTCTAGAGATGGGTCTGCTGCTAGAACTCTGTGTGGCATTCATCTGGTCTCTGATCTGAGCTGCTGTTAACTTGCGATTTCTGAGGCTGGTGACTCGGATGAACTTATCCTCAGAAGCAGAGGTGACTCTTGGTCTTCCTTTCCTGGGTCGGTCCTCATGTGTGCCAGTTTCGTTGTAGCGCTTGATGGTTTTTGTGACTCCACTTGGGGACACATTTAAAGTTTTTGCAATTTTCCGGACTGACTGACCTTCATTTCTTAAAGTAATGATGGCCACTCGTTTTTCTTTAGTTAGCTGATTGGTTCTTGCCATAATATGAATTTTAACAGTTGTCCAATAGGGCTGTCGGCTGTGTATTAACCTGACTTCTGCACAACACAACTGATGGTCCCAACCCCATTGATAAAGCAAGAAATTCCACTAATTAACCCTGATAAGGCACACCTGTGAAGTGGAAACCATTTCAGGTGACTACCTCTTGAAGCTCATCGAGAGAATGCCAAGAGTGTGCAAAGCAGTAATCAGAGCAAAGGGTGGCTATTTTGAAGAAACTAGAATATAAAACATGTTTTAAGTTATTTCACCTTTTTTTGTTGAGTACATAACTCCACATGTGTTCATTCATAGTTTTGATGCCTTCAGTGAGAATCTACAATGTAAATAGTCATGAAAATAAAGAAAACGCATTGAATGAGAAGGTGTGTCCAAACTTTTGGCCTGTACTGTATGTATATGTATATATGTATGTATTTGTATGTGTATGTGTATGTATGTATGTATGTATGTATGTATATATATATATATATGTATATGTATGTGTATATATATGTATGTGTATATGTGTGTATGTATGTGTGAGTGTATGTATATATAATTTCTGTTCTTATGGTGGTTGGCGGGATCTGGGGGGGAAGATAGGAAGGGTTGAGGGGTTGAGGAGGTGGGGATCTGTGTGTGTATGTATGTATGTATGTGCGCATCTGTGTATCTCTATATCTGTGTACCTATGTGCATATGTGTAGGTATGCGCATATGTGTAGATGCGTGCATGTTTGTATTTATGTGTATGTGTACATTGTATGTATAATTCAACATTGATGGGGTTGATATTTTTCTGCATCATGCTTGACAGAATCGAATTTCTGACAGAACTGTAGCGCAGACTTTCTTTTCAGTCTCCTTTGGCTCTTGAACTTCTTCGTATTTCCTGTTTGTTTCTTTTTCATTTTCTACGAGAGCCAATGCTATATGTAACTTTTTGTGCACATAACCTCCCTTATTAAGCTATTGTCGTATAAAAATAAAAGAAAAATTTGATCTAAAAAAAAAAAGGAAATGAAGCTTTCAAGAAGGATGGAATTCCATTCAACTTTACCTCAATCCTACCAGACATCCTTGAGAGACTGGCTGAAAGCATCTTTCAGTATGTTGCCTACCCAACAAGTGCACAGTTTTTGAATGTTGCTGAGGCCCTGATTCAGAAGCATCCTTGCCTCAAAGAACCGGGATCATATAATGGATACTATGGATGGCAACAGAGACTAAAATATAAAATGGGCAACTATAGATACAAGTTGAGAGGACTTGGATGCCCTGAACTTGATATGAACTTTCCCAGAAAGAAGCGACCACATGAGAAAGCACCTGCAAAGAATGTCAAAAAGCCAAAAACGTCAGAAGTGAACTATTTACCCACTCACCCACAAGGAGAAACAGAAGAAAGTTTGGAGTCTGAAAGAGTGGAGCTCCTTAATGAAGTCAGGAAAAGGGACAACTGTCATCAGTGCAAAAATGGCGAAGACATTCTCAATTCGCAGGCAGGAAGTAGTCAATCAAGTACCATCAGTCAATGACCTGAAAGAAAGATGGCCTGCTCTTTTTGACGTAGCCCAGGTAAATATTTTTGCATAAGATAATTTGCAGTATGTGTTATTTTGGAATAGACTGTACACAATAACATGTTGTGCCTATTTGTTTTTTTTATACAGGTAAACCAAGAATTCAGAAGGATCACCACTGTTAGTCTGGAGACTACATTCATGGCAAAGCTGGACCAGTTCTCCCCGAAAATAATGTCCTTGCTGTCCTCAAGGGGAGGGTCTGCAAAAATGAATATTCAGCGCATACAGAATATGCTGCTTGAGGTATGAATAAATTAAATATAGTTAATTTTAATAGGACAATCCACTTTTTTTCCAATAGATGATGTTAGGTTTTTGATCATGATTTACCCCTGTTTCACACTGGTGGCATGAGCAGTGCATGTGTGTTGCAGAACGTGTTGGTTTTCAATTAGGCATCCATGTTAAGAGGTTAAGGCCCATCTATGCTCCCTTTATGTACGAAAATGTATACCTCTGTTTCAAACTATGTTACCGTCACTGCCCACATACTTCCATGCGCCCTTTACGTTGGCATGGATGTTAACCAATCTATCCACCAGGAGGCAGCCCAGCGTCAAAAGTTTATGACAACAACAAACTCAAAAACAAACATGGCGACTGTGGAGGAGATATTGATAATGTACCTCTTGCATAAAAGACAAAAACAGAGGCAGCGTTGTAGGAGGCGGTGGTCGGTGAGGCCGTTAAATACATCGCGACTGGAGAACGGAGAATTCTTTTCTCTAGTACTGCCGATGAGAGAAATTGAATTGTTATTTCTTCTTTGAGTCTCACTAGAGCTACGTATCAGGTAGTGACAGCAACACTGCCCCCACGGTTCCCAGTGGTACTGCTCCGTTTGGCCCGTATCCGTAAGCTGTATGGAAACGTGCAGAAATATGGACAAAATGAACGCGGAGCACGGACAGAAGGCTCCATCCGTATCCGGATCTGTATTTAACGTTGAGCATAAATGGGCCTTAAGAGCTTTCAGACCGGCTGCTTGAGTGGCGCTGCTTTTCTTGAGCTCAGGAGTCTCGCCTATTTTCTCCACGAGCAGCATGTGGCTCACGGCAAATATATCAATGAAAATTCTGAAAGACACAAGCGTGAGAGACACAGCAGTCACACCACGCTGCCGTCATGCGCTGCTCATGCCGCCTGTGTGAAACGGGCGTTATACATCTCAGGCTATTGGTAGTGCTGTGCTGTTCAGTGTAACTGGACAGTGAATAACGGACCTACATTTTACAGGTGGCCAGAAATGTAATTTAAAATCAACTATAATATTGTCCATTATCTCTAGGATGTATTAAAAAGCAGCTGTTTACAACCCTAATTCTTATAAGGTAATAATACAGTATGTCAGATTATTGTTTAGGGCTTAGTCTAAGACAAAAATATCAATAAGAACTATAAATACTAAATAAGAAAACAAATTACAGGTAAGATGGAACATGATAGGCAGAGTTATTGTAAGATTTTGCATTTTTTCTTTTTATTTACTTTTATTTTTATTTTTTATCTGGATTTTTATGATGCATATTTGAAATTGAAAATTCTAACACTACTTTAGTTATATTAGCTTTCTTTAAAATGATCAGTTCATTATTTTGATTATCACTGTAAAATCTATAATTGGTACAGTTCAGGCCTTTTCTTTTTTTGGATGTAATTATTAAAAACCCATCCTCCTGGAAGAGCAGTTCAACATTCTTTTTCTTATTCACAGGACGATTCTGTGGAGAGAAGGCGAGAGGTTGCTATCCGTGGCTTAGTCGTGTATCTGAGGGAAAAGGAGGAGGACCTCTTCAAAGAGCAGGTAAATCAGACACTACCTTTGTATTACTCTCATAATTAACTATGATTACTTAAACATTAATATTGATTCTGATCTACCGGGATGATGCCGGGGATGTTACTAATGAAGTGATGAAGTGATGAAGATGTGTCACAACGAGAGGTGCCATAACGTCTGATCCAGCCAGTGCAAGGATCATACTTGAGGGAACAGAAGTCCTAGCAGACCTAGATGTACCCAGAGCCTGTGCCATGCTAATGTGGCTGATATACGCACTCAACCTCAGCTACCCAAAAGAACTGAAAAACACTTTTGAAGTAAATCAAAAGATATTCCTCCAGCTGGATGATCTGAAAGCCAGTCCGAAGGTAATGTCTCTAAAAAGTAAACTGCTGTACTAAAAAAAAGTGTTTGGCTATCCAAATTGATAGGAAATGTTACACTTGTTATTCTGTTGTTTACAATGTTTTGTTGTGTAACATACTGTACAGCAGGTTTACTGTTGACAGTTCATTGAGTAAACTTGTTAAAGTACACTAGAGTGCACTTTAGCACAGTCAGTCTGACCAGGGTGGCTGTCAAAATGTTCAGTCTTTTTGAGACAGTTATACAGGGGTGTTTAACATTATGTATGTCATGGAGGCTACAGGCAATATATATGCCATTCAAATGTTGTCAGTCAAATGAGACATTGAATGATGTTCTAATAAACAGTGATCGTAAAACTGGAACGTCTATGTGTAATTTATTCTGACTTAAGATAAATAAGTTACTACTACTCAAATAAATTAAGATAACAATTTGCATGGACATTTCTGAGTAGAATTTTAGTAACTTAGTAAGTTAGAATAACTTAAATGGAGTACTTTGTACTTAAATTAAGTTGGTTTAACTTAATTAAGCATGTAGATGACAAAAAAAAATCATGTTGTTTGTACTAAAGTAATTGAGTTTGCCTAACTAGAGATGTCTTGTGGCATTTAATGAATAATGGCTAAGTTGAAATAACTTAAAAAGATCCATGCAAATTGTTACCTCAAAGTTGAGCCAGCATATCATTTTTTAGAGTGAAATGAATATGAATATGGAAGTAAGAATATTCACACCTATTTAAGTGATGCCTACATAGGCACATGCACACACACCAACCACTCTCACTCTAACACTCTTGCACTAAACATGTACAATTTTACACATACGCGTATACATGCAACTGTACACACACCTGTATCTCTACTTACATTTACATACATATATACAGACATACATACGTACACATAGACGCACACCCCAACATACATCTACACATATACACACTACATATACATATTCATAAGTATACATATTAAGGCTGTAACTAATGATCATCTTCATAGTTGGCCAATGGTAGACTATTTTCTAGATATGTATGTAAGTATATATGTATATATATATATATATATATATATATATATATATATATATATATATATATATATGTATATGTGTATGTATAGACAGACATATGAACAGATAGACATCAATGTCGATATACAGACAGACAGGTATGCAGACAGATAGGTGGGTAGGTAGGTAGGAAGGTAGGTAGGTAGGTAGGTAGGTAGGAAGGTAGGTAGGTAGGTAGGTAGGTAGGAAGGTTGGTAGGTAGGTAAATAATCAGCAAAGTTGAGGAGGTGAAATCCAGTGCATATAGTCATAGCCAAGTGGTGATGTTGCTGTTGCGTTACAGCTGACCATCCACATACAGTTTGTCAACAGTCAATTTCCCATTTCACAGTAATGTTTCATGATTGGTAGCAGTTTCTTTCTCCTGTCCTGGGGATATTGATCATTCATGCTGTATGTGGTTCTTTTCAGCTCCCGTCCTTTGCTTTTTACAAACTCTTTTTGTGTTTAATGTTCAATTTTTGCAATAATGGGTGCATCTGCTGGTGTGGTTTTTCGTGCTGATGCGGTATACTCGATGGAAGGTGTTGCTGTATATGGCGTCTTGTGTTAGTTTCAGTGCTGAGTGCATAAATTCCTTTACTGCATTTTCTGGGTTTTCTTGGGTTTGTTCAGTTATTCCTGTGAATATCAGATTGTCACGCATGCTGTGGCACTGGATGTCTGGGATGGTTTCTTTCAGGTTTTTGTTTTCAGAGGAAATGGTGTGGACCTGGGCGGTGGAGTCAGTGTATACTCTTATGTCAGTGTGAAATTATTCCAGAATTGACAGTTTGTTGTTTATTGATTCGTGTACACTGACCTCGATGGTGGTGACTCCATCATCTGTTCCAGTGGACCAGTCTCATCTCAGGTGCTTCTGTGGGGGGCTCATGGTGCGTAGTCTGTAGAAGTAGTCGCCGAAGTTTTCCAAGTCTTCCAGAGTTTTGAATAGAGTAGAATAGAATTGAATAGAATAGAATAGAATAGAATAGAATAGAATAGAACTTTAATTGCCATGCAACCAGAGTCGGTGGTATTTGCTTTCGGTACATAAATAAACAGGACACTGCTTCATGGTCACAACATCAACAAGTGCATAAAGACATACATGATAAAGTGCATACAGATATCCACAGAGCATATTGCGGAAAACAATAGCCCTGTAGCCAAACCCCCCCAACGTGACACACCTGAAATCCAAAAAAACCCACATAACAAAAAAAAACAACAACACAACAACAGTACAACACTATCAACAACTACAACAAGTCCATATGCATGACTTGATATGCACTGGTGATGGTTTGTTTGTTTGTTTGATAACTGTTTCCAGGAGTTTTAGCAGTAGATTGATTGTTTGGTTGGTTGGTCTAGCAGCAGTGCACTGCCATGTTGGATCTCACCTGTTGTCTTGTGATGTTCTCGAACTCTCATCTCGCCAGGCACCTCCTGTCACCTGGCACCCTTACTCAACTAATTTACTATTGTCCAATTTTGGTGAGTCCATTTGAATTATAGCCTCAGTTTCCTGTTCTTAGCTGTCTGGAGTGGCACCTGTGTAGACCATCTTCTTCAAGGTTCAGCTTGTTGTTCAATCAGAGATGGTCTTCTACATACCTACAGTACATATGTATATTACTGCACTATATTCTTCCTGCTGTAACTTGTGTCACTCAGCCCCCCAAACACACATGCACACACAGACCTGCATTTATTTTAACAGGCATGACAGCATCCATGTTACAAAGATGATCATGTTATTTTCAGACTTCACAAAGGCTTGCTAAATCTGATTCACATAACCATAGTTACTCTCTCCTGCTTGCCTGCTGACGGCAAGAGAGGAGAGGGAATGACTGAGTTACTCTGAGCAGATGCTTTTTTAATGAGGGCACCGAGCTTGTAGGTCGAGGGACTTAAAAATGTGTTTGGGCCAGACTACCTGTATTAATGACAGGTCAGACAAAAGAAAAAAAAGGAAATTATAGCTGCTGCGCAGCGATGGGTCGGCTCCGGGCATTTTTAGGCAATTCTGAGCAACAAGCAGAAGAATTGGAAGACATTTAGGAATTTAGCAACACAATCTGCCTTTTGCATCAGCTGAGGCTTGAACTCTCAACCTCTCAGACTAAGGATCAGTTTCTATCTCACTGAGCTAATTAGTCAGTGACAATTCATGTGTAGCTTCACAAACTGACTAAGCCAGACGTGCAGGTTTAGCAGCAGTCCATGCATGGAAAAGCAGATTTCAAAGCACTGTAAAAAATTCAGTTATCGAAACAAAAATCTGAAAATACACATATTGCATCTAGACTACATGGAGATGTTGGTAATTTGTTTGTAACAATGATTGATTTGCTCCATAAGTGAAAAACTGATGTTTAAAATTGCCATTTTTACATTGACTCCAATTGTTCACATTAGAGCAAAATTCAAAATGCTGTAAAAAATTCAGTTTTTGAGATAAAATTCTGAAATTTGCCACACATCATCTACCATGACTCTAGAATTTTGTCATTTTTTTCACGAACATTGAAGATTTATTTAGCAAGAATTTGCATGTATATGTTTACAGTACCATTTACAGTCAAACATTTTGATGCACTGTAGACTCAATTTTTGATAAATCAAAAATCTGAGAAATGTAGTTTTTGTAGGACAGTCTGAAGATGCTCTGTAGCAAGTTTGGTGTCAATTGAGCAAAAATTGTGGGAGGAGATAGGTTTAAGAAGTTTTACAGTTTTTGAAAAAAACAGTGATGAACTTCATAATTTTTAATAGGATTAAATATACAAAAGTTTCAGTATTGGGGCTACAGTTTGATGAAAGTTGTGAAGTTGTAGCACGTATGGTTGATTTGTTATGAATTTTCAAAGTTTTGAACTTTAGATGCTTGCTGTAGCGCCACCATCAGGACTACTGGCTTGAGTTTACAGCTGAGGATATCTGGCATGAGACTGGACCTTTGTGCAAAGTTTGGTGAGTTTTCACCCATGGGAAGTATGATTTCCTCGGAAGAAGAAAGAAGAAGAATACCTTAGCTGCCCGGATCCTAAAAAGGAAAAAAAGACAGTTGTGTCAGCCCAAAAGGCATTTCGGCCCACTGGGAAACTGTAAGATCAAGAGAGAAGAGAAGCATGCAATAGTGAATAGTGGATTAAATTCTATATGGAGTCACCGGACCGTGATGTAGAATCACTTTAAGATAACTGTTGATCCAAACTTCTTGCAGGCCTTACTTTGTATTACTTTGTATTCTTAGAATGGGTTGACAGACTTTTACATTTGAGACATTTGCATTGGTGTTACAAGACACCTAACGTTATGCCTGACTCGTTACCTGACGCTCCTAACGCTGGTAACTGTAACCTTTAACTAAGCTTTGTTATTTCCCTGCGGTGTGCAATTGGACTTGAACGTATGCCTCACTTACCTAATGTGTGTAGATCTCTGAGCTGTCTAGGGGGTAAATGGGTTACTCACCCTTCATCAGACCCTACCGCTACTGTACACCCCGACCCGACGCTTGAGGCGTCCCCTCCAGTCAACGGCCAGGCTGGGCCAGCAAAAGCAGCGTTGTTGTGATTTTTGTTCATGGGGGGGGTTGATCGCGAACCCAGATCAGGTGAGGTGTGTAGTGGTTTTCCCGGATTGGTGGATTTTGTCTCCGGATTTCTGAATGTCTGTCGGAATCTTCTGCAGAAATGTGGCATGGCAGTCTGTCAGCGTCTCTCAGGTGTGTGAGCTCCTAGGAAGGGGAGTTACCCAATACCCCAAGTGGAACATCAGCCTCTCCCTGCTTCCTAACTCCACCCCTAACCGTACACCTAGGCCTCCTAATTATGTGCCACAACAATTGGCTATTACACGCAAGTCACAAAACCATCCAACTCTGGTGCCACCCGAGGGACCAATATTACATTGTTATCTCAACAGTGATAAGGAGTTAAGGATAGAAAAGGTGTCTGGTCTCTCTCCACTCTAGTTTTGGTGTATGTAGAGGACATTAGAGCCACCTTCCCATTTTTTCTACTTAATGTTGTTTCTGTTTCTCCCCTTTCTGCAGGATCCAGATCCCCTCCCCTACCTGCAACACCATGATGCTTACACTTTCAACATTAATCTGTTTGTGTCCCTTAAAGGTATTGTACCCAAAGTCACTATCAGCCAATCAACTGTAAGGGTTCTCTGTGTATTTGTGCATTCCCACACACACTGCTCAGCAGTTAAAGCCCTGAGGTGATTAATTGTAATAAGTAGCTGTGGATCATAAGTGCTATATCGTAGGCAACTGGACTTGCTTGTGTTTCTTGAAGACATTTTGCCTCTCATCCAAGAAGCTTCTTCAGTTCTAAATGACTGGTACTGAGGTTTTTCCAAAGGCCCAGTTGGGAAGCACTTCAAACCTGTGGCTACCCCAACAGTCTTGGGATCTCTCCCCAAACGACTTCACACCCATTCACCCCTGGCCCCACCTGAACCTAACGACTCACATGGTGTTTTTCAACTATTGGTTAATAGCTGCACCAGAGATGGACTTTCTCCAGAGTAGGTCCAACAGCCAGGCTGTTTGCCTCCAAGCGGGTAGCATTGACGCCTCACTGATCGTAGCCAACCCTCAATGACCCCGCTTATCCTCCTCAAACAAGCTGTGTGTGTTGCTCAGAGTCAACTCACTTCTGTCTGCAGGAGACCAGAGAGAAAGGCATTTTTAAAGTCTCTGTGTGTTCAGCTCTCAGTACCTTTGTAGCTTATTACTGAATCTCTGCGGTTTGGAATTTAGTTTGTCCTGTTTTACTCTGCTGTATTTTGCTGCTTCATGTTCACTATCAGCTACAGTATATTAGAAGTTGTGTGAAGTTGCTGCTCGAAGCTGCATTTCCTTATTTTGCTGTGTCGCAATTAAAGTTTTTATTGTGAAGAATCTCTAGGAAATTAAATATGTTTATCACTAAATTAGTGGAACTTTGTTAACGGCTTTTCTTCAATAAGGGCAAGTGTAATAATACCGCAGAGAGGAAAGTTAAAGCAGAAACAGCCACAGTGAGATGTTGATGGAGAGCTACAGACAACAGGCTCTAACTGCACCTCTGTAAACAGCTCACCTCCAACAGGTTAAACTTCTTTTACCTGCCCTGCTGTGTGATGGAGAAACACAGGCAGCAAAAATAACAGGGGACTTAAGCCTTGAATCAGCCCAGTGCTTTTAAACGTCATCACTAAAGACAAGCTGTCATCAGTTTAAAACATATCTTCAAGCAGGTAGCCCTGTTTAATGGGAATGCAAATCGCTGCTGTGTTGGGCTGATAGCCCAAACCAAGCCAAACCAAGCCAGTCCATGACTGTAAAAAAGGGGTATCTGAGGCATCAGCCCTAACAACCTTATAGACTATTCCTATACTCATTTTGTCTTATTGATCATTGTGTTAGCCTATTAATTACAGCAGCTCCTTCCATCATTGTATTATTATTTGCAATGACTTATTTTCTGCACATAGCTTTACAATACCATGATTAATTTGTTAACATGATTTATGTACTAAAGTGTTCTTCAGTTTTGAAAAGCAGATTGTAGCACCACCATCATACCTCTTTCCTTTAATCCGAATCCTGCTTGCCTATATTTACTTGAATAAAATGAAAGAATTAGGCCTACCCTTAGCATTTGACTTACTCAAAGAAAAAAAAACTTCTTGGTTCTCACGCAGAGTCTACAGTTACGGGTTGAGCTAAATCCTTTTTGTTTGTTTTTTTTTGTTTTTTTTTAAATTTTGATTTTGCTCCTCTGTTTTATGTTGCTATCGCTGAAACGGAAGTTCATATTTTTCTACTTTTAGCTGATTTATCAATGAGTTATGTTAAGGCTTAATGCTGACAACTCATTTATGAAACCCAATCAAGTATTTCCCTTTGCTTGGGTGTCCTTTGCTTTGTTTTACTCTCTCAGACGTGGATAACTGTCAGCGGTTATCCACGTCTGGCTTATGCCACTGTCAGTTCCCACTAAATTTAATAGCTGCATCTAACTCCAGAACAAAACTATTGCTCACCTTTCTTCTCAAAGAACTTGGTAAGGAGTTGTTTCCCCTCACTGAAATCCACACCATGCACAAACAGGATCTACACAGACAGTAATGTATGGAGATATGTCAGAGCAGGAGGCTTGATTTTACCATGGCTGAAGGATACATACCATTGTCATTGTTTTCAAAGCCTTATCTCAACTTTTGCTCTAACCCACAGCTGTGAGTCAGGACTACTGTAATATGTCATGGAGTGAATGTCTGTTTTCAATACAACGTTTTGCTCTTTGCCCTTTAAGGACAGGACATGGCAGAGGCAGCAACCATCTGCAAGTCAAACTTTAAGGTAACAACCTAGTTTGCTGAACCAGATCCACTGTAACACTCTCTGCTACATTATGTTTATAGTAAATATTCCAGCATATAGGCTGTTTGTGGTATTCTATAGGTCAGTCACATAGTGTTTAGTATCGTGTCATCATCTGATTTGGACTTTGTGATAATGGTCTTCAAGTCTCTGGTGGTCGTACACGTGCTGCGCTTTTAACTGCCTGTAAAACACGAGGTCAGGCGCTGAGTGCTATTCTTGTGTCTTTTCTGTGCCAGCTTTCAAGACCGCGGCAGCATGTTACATCTAAGGTTGCCAAGCAATTAGGTTAGTGGCCTGCGGCCTCGTGCCTACGACTGAATCACAGCCGTGACGTTATCACAGTACAACATCATGAGCTCGAGTGTGATATTGCTTTTATACAACAGTTCAACAGTTAAATAAGCAAGGCTAATTAAGAAATGTTGAAAAATGAGGACAAAATAGATAATTTAAGCATTTTATTTGTCTTCCGCCAACAAAAATAGTTCCCTCAGGACTCCGCTGTCACCGTTGCTATATAACGCAGACATGGTGCGCCAGGCACTTACTCTTTATACACATTTATCTGCACGTTTCCATTAATTGTGCAGCCGGTGAAATAAGTCTCTGGTGACTGCATGGTGGACTGTGCCTTCACAGGCACAGCCGACTCTGCCTTCTGATCTGACAGTGTGTTGCTTTTCTCCAAGTCATTGAGCTCCGCTGATGAAACACTGACAAACCTGGATGTGTGCTCAGATGGATTCAGCTTCTCCTCTCCCTCATCTTCCTCTGATGACCATTCATGGTTCAATTCAAAATTTATTTTAGGAAATAAATCCATATTTTTGGCTGTTTGACAGTCAATTCAATCAATCAATTTTATTTATAAAGCCCAATATCACAAATCACAATTTGCCTCACAGGGTTTTACAGCATACGACATCCCTCTGTCCTTATGACCCTCGCAGCGGATAAGGAAAAACTCCCCAAAAAAAACCCTTTAACGGGGAAAAAAAACGGTAGAAACCTCAGGAAGAGCAACTGAGGAGGGATCCCTCTTCCAGGACGGACAGACGTGCAATAGATGTCGTACAGAACAGATCAGCATAATAAATTAACAATAATCCGCATGACACAATGAGACAGAGAGAGAGACAGAGAGAGAGAGAGAGAGAGAGAGAGAGAGATGCAGGTAATGACAGTAGGTTACAACAACATTATTGAAAGTAATAATATTATAGTTATAGTTCTGGCTACTGTGGTACAATATGTTGAAAGTATGTATTAATATCTGGCAGTATACATGTGTGACAATAGTCATATGTGTATAATAACAGTAGAAGTATGACTAATGACTAATGATGGCAGCAGCAGGAGGCATCTGGCAGGACCACGGCAGCAGCACAAACACACACGTCATGCTGTCCAGGCACCGCTGCGATATGAGTTAATCTGAGAGACAGTGGAGCACAAAGGCTCCGGAGAAGAAGCCGAGTTAGTGACATCCAGAATGGCCGAGTTAGCAAGATGCAGTAATAGAATACGAGAGAGAGAGAGAGAGAGAGAGAGAGAGAGAGAGAGAGAAGGAGAGAAGGTGCCCGGTGTATTATAGGGGGGTCCTCCGGCAGACTAGGCCTAAGTCAGCCTAACTAGGGGCTGGTACAGGGCAAGCCTGAGCCAGCCCTAACTATAAGCTTTATCAAAGAGGAAAGTCTTTAGTCTTAAATGTGGAGACGGTGTCTGCCTCCCGGACCGTAACAGGAAGATGATTCCACAGGAGAGGAGCCTGATAGCTGAAGGCTCTAGCTCCTGATCTACTTTTGGAGACTTTAGGGACCACGAGTAACCCTGCGTTCTCAGAGCGCAGTGTTCTGGTGGGATAATAAGGCACTATGAGCTCACTAAGATATGATGGAGCTTGACCATTTAGAGCTTTATAAGTTAACAGTAGGATTTTAAATTCAATTCTGGATTTTACAGGGAGCCAGTGCAGAGAAGCTAAAACAGGAGAAATATGATCTCGTTTCTTAGTTCCTGTTCGTACGCATGCTGCTGCATTCTGAATTAGCTGGAGAGTTTTTAAGGACTTACTAGAGCTACCTGATAATAGAGAGTTACAGTAATCCAGCCTAGAGGTAACAAAAGCGTGGACCAATTTTTCTGCATCTTTTCGGGTCAGGATAGGCCTAGTTTTCGCAATATTACGCAACACAGTGGATGAATTAATTAGCCTACAACGCAACTGCTGACCTAACTGACACTAACTGTCAGTTTTGATTTGATTGTTGATTGCAATCAGCTGTGAGGTGGAGTGATACATACACAGTGAAATAACCGTGATGTTGTACTCCAATATTGTCACGGTTTTACTGTCTCTCGACCAATCAGATTGCAGGGCCGGAACTGTTGTATAATTTACACTGTAGAATAAACGAAGAAAAAAAGAGGAAAAAAAATCCTTTTTTTTTCATTTATTTATTTATTTATTTTTAACCGATGGATTTCCAGATTGGGTGAAACTAGATGTTGAGAAATAGGTCTGTATTTGTTACTCTTATTAACAGCAGTTTCAGGAAGTATGGCCAAACAATATTTTTCTATGCTTGAAATTACTTACAACTAAAACACTAATAGATTAAGTGTAATGAACATCTTGAGTAACAATATCTAGGAGAAGTGGAGCTGAGGCTTTGTCAAATCCACCTCTGAGGTGGGATCCAAATAATCCTGAAATTTGGTATCAAATTGATCCAGATCTCTGCCTTAACTTTTGAAATACCCAAATGCAACTTTTATCTGGATTAAAGGGAGGATTGGATTACCAGATCTGAATCCTGATCCTCAGGATCAGATCCTCTTGATCTGTGTTGAAATACCCAGTTTTCAGATCAGATCAGGATTTAATCCAATCTGGCCAGGATAATCCTATCAGATCACTTTGAAATACTGGGCCCAGTTGATCACTTTTCCAAATACAGTTTTTCTTGATCACTTACACACTATACCTTGACCTTTAAACTAAACATCCTAAACAATGGCGCCATCTACCAAAAGACAGACACATTTCCCAAAACTATAAACACTATCCACCTGTTTCCACACATTTCAATATTCAAAACTCTTTTTGCAAAACCTTACAAAAAAGTGGCATAACTCTGTGTTCATTCAGAAAACACATGCTCTCAATATAATATTTTTTCTGAATGCCTACACACTATCAGTGATTCTTGAAGTACTAATCTCTGAAACCATTAACACTTGTAGCCAAGTGTGCCAAACTGAATGCACAATCTCTGTTTGACACTCACCACCTTCATTCAGTTTGCAATTTACTGTAAAAACATACTTTGTGCAGTTATAACACAAGTCTTACAGTCTGCCTCCCCTCACTTGTTAGGTTCTACAGTTTTTAACTATGTCTCTCTCTCTCTCTCTCTCTCTCTCTCTCTCTCTCTCTCTCTCTCTCTCTAGTACATGTACTGGACCATGAAGCAGCAGCTCACCCATCACACAGTCAACGGTTGTAATGTCAGACCGGGAGACCTGCTGGCTTCTGGTACCATTAGTGGACCTGTGAGTGCCTGCATGTACAGTATGCTCAATACCTGATAAATACTACTTAAAATGGATACTAAAGTTCCCATTTCCAAAGTTTTGCAAAACTCAACACACACACACACACACACACACACACACACACACACACACACAAAAGCTTACACCAAACAAGCAAGACATTATACATGTTTTGCAAAAGCAAACAATTTTAACACACTCTTCAAATTTCTTTAAAAATGTGTTTTGTGTCAATCCAGTACACATACCATCATTCAAATTAGTTAGTATACAGTAAGTGAGGAAACACTTGTAGCTGTTGCTTCTTTTGTGTGCAGGGAACAGCAGTTTGTAATTAAGTTTTTTCATACAGTTAGTAAAGACACATAGAGACAAGTATCCAAATGTGTAAAATATAGATGTGTATTCAAATATGGGAAAAACATGTTTTCTTCCTTAAAATGTTCTGACACACTTTAAACAACAAAAGTACAGCAGAAGGAAACTTTTGTTTCTTTTATTAAAAAGAAAAAAGAACAGCCAGACATTCACATCTCTCTGTCCAATTTTGGCATCCACTGGTGTCCACATGTTTACCCGTGGCCAATTTTTAGTGCTCAAGCCCTGATTTGTAAGTGAATTAATTGGTTCTCATTCATGAAACCGGAAGAACTGTTCGCAGAAGAAATGTACGTGTATTTTGGCATTGATCAGTATGTTAGTAGCTTTTTTGTAGTTACTAACAAAATCTACACCTGCTCATAGTGCTTGTATAAATTAGGAATGCACATAAATATTTCTTGTCATTATTATAAATTACAATTTTAATGATATAAAATTGTGTTGTGCTCTGTTATGTTCACAATATGAAGTTGCTTTTGAAACATGTAAGCTAAACATGACAAAAGATTAGAAATACAACACATTTAGTTGAATTATTTGGCATTTAGCAGAGTCAAGCTTCAGATTAGGTTTCTTAGAAATATGAATGGCTCATTAAAATTGACTTAATACATGTGTTTTCTACATTTCTTGCCATTCCCACTCAATTCTATCAGGAGAGAGAACTCCACAAATTTACCTCTCTGTCTTCTTTTTTACATGTGCAGTACATTTAGATTGTACAGTGATTAAAATCTGTACTCTACTGTACTGTGTGTGCTGTATCCCAACAGGATCCAGGAAGTTTTGGCTCCATGCTAGAGCTGTCATGGAGGGGATCTAAGAGCATTGACCTGGGAGGAGGAGAAACCAGAACTTTCCTCAAAGATGGAGATGAAGTCACCATCACAGGTTAGACCAAATCCTTGACACAACAGCTAGATAACTGGATAGTTCACTGGAAACATGTAGTTTTTATTTTATTTTTGGAATTAGGGCCCATGCCTGGAGTTTCTGGGGTGGTGTCCTGGAAAGGGTATTGACCTGAGACTCTATGGTTCTTCTGGAGGACTTCAGCGCTCATATGAGCAACAACGGAGAAACATGTAATGGGTTGACTGGGAGGAACTGACTGCCTTATCTGAACTGAAATGATATTTTGTTATTGGACCTCTGTGCTAGCATGAATATCATTAACCCATGGAAAGAACACTTTAAGGATCTCTTGAGTCTGGCCAACATGTCTTCTGTGGAGGAGGCAGAGTCTGAAGACTCAGGGGAAGCCAATTCCGTATCCCTTGCAGAGGTTGCTGAGGTAGTTAAAAAAGCTCCTCCATGCAAGGTGTCAGGTGTTGATGAGATTGGCCCTGAGATGCTGAAGGCTCTGGACATTCTTGGGCTATCTTGGCTGACACGCCTGTTCAGTGCTGCATGGAAGTCAGGTACAGTGCATGTGGAATGTCAGACTGGGGTAGTGATTCCCATTTTTCAAAAAGGGAACTGGAGGGTGTGCTCCCATTATCAAGGTATCACAGTTGAGGTGATATATGCAGTGTATTTTTGGCCATTTCCAGGTGCTGTATTTAAACAAACTCCTCCTGTAAGTGTAATCCAATCAACTTCAAAGTTTGTATGTTCTATCTAAAGACCTTGGAGATGAAAAGTTGTTAAACGCTTGAGTTTGGTCGAAACCATGTGGTTGTGGCAAGGTCTTAAAAGTCTGTGTTTTGTCACAAGACAGGAAGTGGTTTGTAATAGGGCTGGGCGGTATACCGGTTTGTACCGAAAACCGGTATTTATTTTCGTTATGATATGAATTTTTCATATACCACAATACCGGTGAATAGCCCAAACAACGTCCGGAACGTGCGCGGCAGGAAAGTGTTTCAGCAGGGAACCATTTCACCGCTGCACACCACAGGCACGCTTGAGCGGGTGAGAGTGAAAGCATAGAAAAGTTTAGAGGCGAGAATGGCTGCCGGAGAGAGCAAAAGCAAAGCAACTGTACACGATGACCCAGAAGAACTCATGCCAAAAAGAGCAGTGTTTCCCCTATATGTAACTAGCAGCGGCGCACCGCCGTTTACAATTCTCCTCTGCCCTCTGTATCGCGCACGGCGGAGTTTCGCCCCGATGCGCGCGCGCACACACACACACACACACACAAAGCGCACGCAAACAGACAAAGCGCACACACACAGGTAAACACACTAGAGCACGGCTCAGACCGCATTTTCCTGACCGAAGACGACCCGTCCCGAGTCCGAGACATTTACGGCCAGGCTCCACCGGGCACGTCAGCGGCGCGACACGTCTGCAGCGCGAGTCCCGTAGCAGCTCACCCCCCGTTAATCAATTACAGCGGCTCCACCGGCAATGGGAGTGGCGCAACAACCCCCGTCTGTCGCCCGACAACTCTCTATTTTACGCGGCTCTTTTATTTTTGTCACGCTACGCTCCCCTACGCGACCCTCCAGCAGACAAAAACTACATGAAATAGTGTGCTAAACGAGCACAATGTGTTTTTAAATGAATAAACCATTATCAGAGGTGATATGTGATGATTTTCTTTCATGCATTTACCCATGTTTATCCGTGACATTGTGTAAATGTCCGTGGCGGACATTTGAAAGCGAGTAGATGACAAACAGTACAGTAAACTTGTAGATAACTCAAATATATTTAATAACTTAGGTGGAAAATGCTTTAACATTTCATGCGGCCTACATGCAGCCTCTCGGTTCGGCAAATGGTAAACAACCCTGCTGGCTTCTCTACGTGTCGCTTCAGTACGCAGTCAGTGGAGCCCAAATGAATGGAGCGGAGCGTGTGTTGTGTTCAGGCGTTGTCAGGTAAATAACAAATTCCGGCACTTGAATAGGCCATAGCACAACACAGCAGCATGTCAAGTTGGCCGAACCTGAGCAAAATACCGTGAAATACCGTGAAACCGATATGATTTTTTCTTAAAACCGTGATATGAAAATTTTGTCATACCGCCCACCCCTAGTTAACTCCACTGTACATGGTCCAATAAAGCCTAGTCCACACTGACCTGTGTACTTCTGAAACCGTGTATTATTCTATGCGATTTGGCTGCTCTCTGTTGGCAGGCCCATCGCTGCTTTCGTGGTAGTGTAGTTGGTCATTCAGGCGCCTCTGCTATTGAATTAGGCCACACTATTTTTGTGGATCGGGTTGTTTTTATTTTCCGTACTTGCCTATTCCGGTATTGACTCTGACTTCTGATTGGTTAAAATGGCCTTTCCGTTAGAAGTTACATCGCCACCTACTGCTTTGGCATGTGTATTACATCACTTGGTAATGGGTTTTGCAGTTTCATGTGGATATCATATTTTTTTATCACACCACTCGTGTGGACAAATTTTTTTGGAACTGGAGCCCGAAAAACTTCGGTTTCAGAAGTACACGGGTCCGTTTGGACTAGGCCTAAGGTAGGAGTCCCTGCCTGAATACAACTACATGCCAATATTTAGTTATAGCACCTACTGACAACCGGAAATGACACATTTTACACTTTGATGTACTACTCCCAGCAAGATGACAGGATCCACCCAAAGCTTGTTTCAAAAAGCTGTAAGACCTTAATGATGCTGATGAGTTTGCTGAATGGCCTTGCCGTGGTGTGGATGCTGTTTTGAAAGTTTCACCATAAAACAGGAAGTTGTTGTAACTACAGCTGACATTGTCCAGTCTGCCCCAGATTTCTCATACTTTATAACAGTCCCAGTCTCAGGACATATACATGCCAATATTGAGTTATGGTTATAGCGGCCCTTACTGGCAACAGGAAATGATATGTTTTATATTTTAATGTACTCTGTCTAGCGGGATGACCAGATCCACCTCAGATGTTGTCAGACAAAGCCAAAGACCACGATGATGCTTTCATATGAAAATTAGAGAGTTTTTGTTTTGAATGCAATTGCGATTATGATGCATTATTTGCAATGAAACAGAAAGTTGTAATACCTTAAGTGTACATTGTCCAATCTGAACAAAATTTAATGTTCAATCAGATTCCAGGCCTGAAGACACCGGCATGCCAATTAGGTATCATAGTCATTGTGCCACCTACAGACAATAAGAAGAAAGTACGGTGGCGAGAGAAGTCACAACACACGCAAACTCCACAACACCCGCAAATCCACACAACACACATTAAGAAAACACCCTCAAATTCAGAAAACACATTCATCGATTTCGCAACACATACGCTGCAAATCCTCACAACTCAAGCAAATAAGAAAACGCTGCAAATCCCCACAACACAAGCAAACGAGATAACGCGATGCAAATGCTCACAACACAGACAAGAAGCTGAACGCTCCCCAAAAATGAAAACACACGCCAAATTGAAGACGACAACAGAAATGTTTGTCATTTTCTGTTATCTCTGTTCTGTGGACTCAAGAATAAAATCATATAATGTCCAAATATACTTATGATATAATGATGGCTTAGGTTTCATTTAATTTTTTTTCTCTAAATTTTATGGTGTGGATATTCTTCAATACCACAACTAACTAAACACGTTCTATTTTTGACTTTAAGCTACAAATAACTGATATTGTTTGTTAGTTGTCAATCAAACACTGGCCCACCCACTCAGAGGCTTGGAGTGAAGTAACATTTCTTACAACCTTTTAAAGGATTTTTTCTGTCTTTTAATAATAACAATAGGGGTGTCCCCGACTAAGAATTTTCATAGTCAAATCTGATTTGACAGATTTTTCCTTTAGCCGACTAATCGTCGAATCATGTTGTTTTCCCCCTGATTGATTAATGAGCTCATTTGCATCAGTTTCCGCTCCAGAGAAAAGAGCTAAAACACCCAAATAAACAAATTTAATTCTTCAGTTGGCATAATAAGATAATAAAAATAAAAGTAAAAGTAACCATAAAACAGTTTTCCTTCTTTCTGACTTCAAGTTACTTCATTAATCAACTCAGGTTCATACAAGTTCATCCACACGGACCGCAATCTGGAAATCCATCAGTAAAAAAAAAAACAAAAAAAAAAACAAAAAAAAAAACTTTTTTTTTCTTCCTTTACCTCTGGAGGCACAGCCCGGAGTTTTTCGACTAACGGAAGTACAGGGGCCTCTGTGATCGCTCACACCCTTCACTTCCGGCGGTGCCCCCAGGGAATCGCCGTGTTGTTTACAAATGCTTCTGGTGGAAAACCAGCAGAGTTTAGCTATATGTCACATTTTTCACGTCATTATATCACCATGTAGATAATCTGATGTTTGTTAAGTCTATAAACACAATGATTGAACAGATGTTACTATTTGTGTGTGCACGTTTTGTAATTAATAACATGGTTATCGTAGATTAGCTGGGCTAACCGTTAGCTGTTAATGTTAGCCGTTAACGGTGTCTGTAATAACCACAGACTGTATAAAAATAAAGTAATAACTCAATAAACAGTCCGTGAATAAAATATTTTTTCCAGCGGATAGCTTAGTTACAACATGATTGAGCTAGCAAAGCAGTTTTGTGTTGCTATGTGTGGTATTTATTCAGTTATGGGAAATCACGATGTCTAGAAAGCATCAGTGGCTGCAGCTGACGGGACAGTTAGCAAAGCTAACATCAGGACGTGTTGTGGAAATTCTCTGCTGCTGGTGAATAATGAAATAGAGACTTCTGCCGGCCGACAAGGTTTTTTTATTTTCTTTGCAAAGAAAAGGTCAATCAGCACACAAGCGGTCAGAATGAAGAAAGACCCCGAGCATGGGGAAAGCTTAAAGATTTATACCTTAGGACCGCCTCTTACGGTGTGTTTCACACCCTTCTGTCTGCGACAGGGAGCGGCGCCCCTACCCATTGTTTTCACACTCTTTCGTCTGCTGCAAGTATTGGCTCCGACCCCCTAGGGTGTGTTTTACACCTGGCGTATCCTGCAGGATTTTGTATCTAGGTGGGAGGTTAAGAGGTCTAGACATCTGTGTATTTGAAAACACAAAGAATACACAAAGAATAATGAAATTACAATTACAATTCCCCCCTTCTGATTATTGATTAATCACTAAAACAAAACAAAAAACAAAAAAAAGAAAAACAAAAAAAAACCAATATTTACAAAATGTCATCATCAGAGTCAGTGTCTGCGCTGGGGTAATGATGGGGATCAGGAATGTGAAATGAGGCTGAATTTTGATCGGCATTGTTAACGTTCACATGAACATATGTGGAGGATTGGATTATCTAGCCAAGAGGGCCATGAGTCATTTGCTACTGGTGGGGGTCGAATGGCATCTTGCATATGTTTGATGATGTCGGTCATGTTCTTGGATTCATCAGGGACATAAAAACAACAAGAAACATTAAGTATTTTGCAAATACCCCCTTTTTCAGCTAAAATAATGTCAAGAGCAAGTCTGTGTTGGATAACTGCTGTTCTAATTGCAAACATTTCAGTGTTGATTAAGGTAAGAGCCGCTTCAGTTTGGTTTGCTAAGGAAAGAACAGACCAAGCCAGTCCATTAATCTTGTTCAGGGCTGCAGCCGTTCCACCTCCTAGAAATAGGGACCAACCAACATTGGCGTTGGGAGAAGTCCAGGGGTCAGCTAGTACATAACCATCATATTTGGAGGGAACACCAGTAATATCTCTGTGAACTCAAAAATGCGTGGTAGATTGGATGTTGGTGGTAGGAGCCTTCTTATGGAAGACTTTAGTATCAGTTGCGACAATTGATGGATGGCAACAACCGGACCACTGAAATAGAGGTGGCAAATCATGATAGGCCTTTCTACCGCAAGACCACATTATTCCTGGTTGGGATGAAAGTTGTCTAAATGGGCAGGCAAATCTTGTCAGGGTGTTATTAGGCCATCTGTGAGAACAGTTGGTTGATGTTGTAGTATTCACAAATACTCTAGTGTGACAACTTTACCGGCCTAGGTAAGGACCTGATGATGATGTTGAACAAACACAAGTCTCTGCATGCTGTAGAGGAACTTCAAATGCCATGTTACTAGCGGTTGAACGGGAATCAATGCAGGTAATATTGGGATGTGGAGCAACTGAGACATTACTCCTGATTTGTTGGCCAGCAATCAGTAACATCATCATTCCCAGGGGGACAGTGCATTTACCATGATCTTTTCTGCCCCAAGATTCTTTCATGTGGCCTTGTAACACAACATTTGCTGTCAGAGGTTTTGCTTGCCATCTAGCTGCTAAAGCATGACACACCCAACAGTCACCAGGAATCTTCAACTCTTTTTTATGTAAAAGAGCTAGAGCACATGCACTGTTGTCATTGCATTGTCTGAGGGCTTGTTGCACTGTGTCATCTTTGTGATCAGCGATGTATAAGTTGTTGAGGTGGTTGTCTTCTATCTCAGGTTGGCGAGGCAGTCTTAACATCTGACAGCATGTTAAGTGGGGCGTCATATGGGTCTGGTAGCCCACTGACTATGACTCTGAGTTGTCTGTACATATCAGAGCTTGGATATTCAATTCCACACCAATATGTGCCTGCATCAGTGGATTTGACATCAGAGATGGTGATCTGGGCTCCGTTGGAATTTGGAATTTTTGTTATTATGAAGCAGGGATCTCTGTTTGGAGCAAGGGTTTTGTCAGTAGCAGCCACGATCAAGTGCTAATCGTGTGGGCCGCAGGGGTCTCTGCATAGGTACTTCTCATATTTGGCATAATATGCGTGAATTTGACCTGATTACCAAACAGTACAGGTGAATGTTGCACTTTGTCCTTCTGTCAGAGTGACAGTCTCGGCAGGTTTGTAGGTGTAGGCCTCTATCAGCATAGCCGAACATGATAGGGTCAGGATCAGGTGGTACATGGTGTAGTCTGGTGGGAAAAGGTTTGCGTTGTTAGTCCTGCACGTCTAGTTGGTGTCTGTTGAATTCACGGGTTTATTTTCCGTGTCGTCCTCTGTTGAACTCGTTCGTCCTCGCGTTGTTCGTCCTGGCGTTGTTTGTCCAGTGGTTGGCGTGAACCCATGTTGCTCTCTCAGCAATCTTCACAGCAGTATGCGTTGTCAGGAGCACCTGGAATGGACCTCGCCAGCGTTTGGAGTGCCAGTGTTTCCTTCTTAGGTCCTTTATCACCACCCAGTCGCCAGGTTGGAAATCATGGAGTGATGTGGAAGCTGGTGGTGGAAGGGCTGATTTCACCTGCTGAGAGATTTTTGCAATATTGTAACATGTCATCCTCACATAGGCCAGTGGAGGGGAGCGGCCTGGTTACAGGTTCCACTCCTAGGGATGGATGTCTGCCAAAAAGAATTTCAAAAGGACTCATGTTCACTCTGGACCTTTTTCTCATTCTCATATGCATTAGAACAATAGGCAGAGCTTTTGTCCATGGCAGTCCCGTTTCCTCACAACACTTAGCCAATTTTGATTTCAGAGTGCCATTTTCTCGTGCAACAGCACCTCCACTGGCAGGGTGGTATGCACAATGTTGTCTGAGGTCAATGGCAAGAAATTCACTGATTTGGGTTATTGCAGAATTGACAAAGTGTGAGCCATTATCGCTGCTCAGTTCAGTTGGTATTCAAATGTTCAAATGGTCTTTCTGGTGGTGGGTGAGCAGCGTGTGTGAATGTTTTGGTTTTACCTGTGTTATGTGTTGCACAAACCATACATGATTGACAAAACTTCTGCGCATGAACTGAAAACCCTTTGGTGAACCAGTGTTGAGTTATGGCATCCAACATCCCCCCTTTTGACACATGGTCCAATCCATGTGTCAGTTTTGCAAAGTGAGGAAAGAAATGTTTGGGCAGGCAAGGTTTGTCATCGGGTCCCCGCCACACTGCTTCTTCCTGTATGGCACCGCAGCATCTCCACATCGTCTTTTCTTATGGTGTGGCAAAGGACTGTATTGTTGTAAGGGAGTTGAAACAAACAAAGGATCAAGGACAGTGGGTTGGAGTGCAGCTCTTTTTGCAGTGGCATCACCTCTTGCTTTTCCTAGAGAGACAGAATCTGAGTTGTTAGTATGAGCAAGGCATTTACAAACAGCAATTGAGTTTGGGAGCAAAATGGAACAAAGGTATGCGCACTGGAGAGTCATCACAGGGAACAATTACTCCTGCTGCTTTAAGAGACTCAAAGACTGGTGTTATGCCATTGAATTTTGGAGTGATGACAACAGGTTCACAGTCTTTGATGAGGACAACATCATACTTATGGACAGCCCACAGTGTCTTAGGGAACCTCCTGTAGGGCTGTAATAGCTGTAGGTTGTTCTTCGAACAAAAAGGAAAAAGATTTAGACGTGCTTTTAGGCACCAGCTGGATTGTTCTTTGAGTGTGCACAACAGATGTTGAAGTTTTAGAGTAGCACTGCAGTGTTGGTGAAAATAAAATAGATTGATCAGATGTTTCTTGCCAATCGGCTGCACGCTGACATGATTTTATAAATGGGCCCAAATCTTCCCAGTTATCTGATGTGTGTTTTGCAAATGTGAGGTGTGGGACTGAATGGTCCATGGTGTACATGTCACATTGAGCTGGTGTGAGAGAGACTGATATAGCACATTTGTGTTGTGTCCAATAAATGTGTGTCAATGTGAGTTTGTCAAATCTCTCCCTCAACCAACCTTCCTCATATGGATCATCAGGTCCTGGTGACACATGAGAGGTGCAATGTAGGTCCTCTGGTGTCATGAAATCTGTCGAAGCTGTTAAAACTGTTTTCCTAGCTTCTGTAACAAGCTCAGAGGTTGTTGATGGTTGCAATTTCCACTGATATGCATATCTCAGGTTTGGGGTGTGGTGGAAAAAGGAGTGTGAAAAATTTGGTTCCAGATCAGATAGTCTGTGAACTTTGACGCCTTCTGGGGTTGAGATCAGACAAAGGCCTAATTTGCACATCAAGTCCCTGCCCATCAGGTTAATGGGACAGACTTCAGAGAGCAAGAATGCATGTTTGAAGCTTGTATTTGACTCATCTGCACATTTGAGTGGGACAGTAATGTTCTCCCTAATTGTTTGACCTGATGAACCAACAGAGTACACATAATCTCCACTTAATTTTGGTTTCTTAGTGAATTCTAAAGCTTTTATCACAGAATGTGTGGCTCCTGAGTCAACTAAGAATACAACATTTTATTCTGTGAAGGTCAGTGTTGTGGAAACTTTTTGAAATGATCAGATGTGTAGTGAACATATGTTAGAGCAATTGCATATTTTTTGTCTGAACTCTCAATAGCTTGTGTATTAATCTGTGTATTTTGCTAAAATGTAAACAGTGTAACAGTGTCTACAATGTAAATTGCAGAATCTGTCTTGAGAGATTACACGGATCGTGCGTCACCGCTCTCAATTGTCGGACAAAAAGTAGCCAAATAAAAAAATCAGAGTCTATCAAGAAAACAATCAGAAGTGAAATTCGTTTCAAGACACTTCAGGTAAACGAATAATCCTTCAAAAAAGTTTGATTTGAGAGCACATAACTCCTCCTAAGTGTTTGTTTATGCGCTCCGCCGCCGTAAATCATCACTACATGATTCCCGAGTGCGGCACCGCTGCTGCTCACCTCAGGGGATGGGTCAAATGCGGAGAACAAATTTCACACACTGAGGTGTGTGACAATCAGTGGGACTTTAACTTTAACTTTAAATCACCGTAGGCCTCGATGCTGCTCTGATGGTCCTGCAGCGCACTCACTCACCTCATCTTATTTGGATCGAGCAACTGGGTGATTTATTCATGCCTAGTAATGATTATGCCTACTGATTACACGCACGCATCATTTTCAATTTTTTATTAACAGAAATTAGGCTGATGTTTGTATCAAAATAAGCTATATATCATGAATTACTAGAAAACAAATATATTCTATGTCTAATCAAGATGTTCAGCAGCAGTGAGCACCCCCATATAGTCAGAATGGTACGGTCTTGTTTCATAACCACATTTTGCGACGATTCGATGGCGAGACTGGCAATCGTATAAGACTTCTCCGAATCGAATCACCAAATCATTGACTATTTGGGGTCACCCCTAAATAACAATATCAGCTATACATTTAAACTTCATTAATTCATTCATTATCCTTAACTGCTTATGCTGTTAAGGGCTGTGGAGGCGCTGGAGCCTATCAACCAGCCGGTCGGCCGTCAGGGTTCAAACCCCAAGCCCTCTTTTTCTGCACCACCGTGCTGTACATCTGACAGAATGTTTGACTGCAAATGGGCATGACCTCTGTGATTTCAACAGGCTTGCATACTGATTATTATGACTGTATTCACATGTTTCTGTTTATAGTAATCACCCATCTTTTTCTTTTTCTAGGTTACTGTCAAGGAGATGGATATAGAGTGGGCTTCGGACTCTGTACAGGAGTCATCCTCCCTGCCCTGCAACATTGAAACACGCTTATTGTTACTGGAGTGGACATCCTTTTGTAGAACATAAATACTGAGACACAAACTTAAACACTTGCGGTGTCTCACACTGCTTTGACATTTACTGACGATGAATGGAGACAACCACAACCAAAACTCCACACAGACACACATCTTTAGCTTAAAATGACATATCCAGTGTAATTTAATAATTGAGGAGTTTTTTTCAGATGTAGTGGACATAGTCTCAGAGCTCTGTAGAGCTGTGTCCTTGTTAAATAATTCCTCTGCAATATTCATCTAACAGAGGGATGCTCCTACATTACGTCACTGTGTTACTGCTATACCAGGATCGGTGTTATTGCACAACTACATTGGGAATTTCTTCCAGAAATGACAAACTCATTTAGTCAGACATATAGTATTTGTTATTAATTTAAAGTCATTTTCTGTCTTTTCTTATCAGCAAATTTTGTGCAGACCCAAACAAACAATAAATTGATTCTACTGACAAGTTGTGTCACACAGTTGTGTGTGTATCAAGCATGATATATATTGTTCATGGTAAATGGTAAATGGACCTGCATTTGTATAGTGCCTTTCTAGTCATTCGACCACTCAAAGCGCTTTTTACACTAGGAGTCACATTCACCCATTCACACACACATTCAGACACAGGTGGCTGAGACTTCCATACGAGGTGTCACCTGCTACTCAGTTCTTAACTCACTCACACACTGATGGAAGCATTATTGGGAGCAATTTGGGGTTCAGTATCTTTCTCAAGGATACTTCTACATGTAGACAGGAGGAGCGGGGGATTGAACAGCTGATCTTCCAATTGGTGGATGACCCGCTCTACCTCTGAGCCACAGCCGCCCATTCATTTGTGCCATAGAACGCTGCTGGATTCCAAAAACTATTAAAACAAATCAGTGAGTCACACTGTTGCACTGGGTGACCTGTTCCTCCATTACCACAAACACACACACAGTGTACTTTATTTTGACTCAGTCAGTCTGCTGCTGGAAATACCAAAGGACAACATGTGGATTAATCCACAGTTGGCTAACTCATGAACCGTGAGAGTTAAAAAGAAACAGTATTTGAACAATGTGTGGCAATTTGGCTGATATAGGCCACGGCCATTTGTGCAAAAAAATTTTCCGACATTTTGGATTTTTTGGTATACACATTTTTGGCTTCTTTTGGCACATATTTCACCTTATCTTCACCAAACTTAGTACAAATCATTTTAAGATGACCGGCAACACAATCACAAGTTCACTTTGGATATCACATCCTGTAATTGGTTAGCAAACCTTTGAAAGGGGTGGCCTCATGCACCTAATGGGCAAAAACTCTTAAATGCTAAATTGGATTGCAGTCAAAATGGGGATATTGTACACACAGCCACATTGCTTATAGTAACATTAAAACAATATTTTTAACAGTTCATTGACTTCAATAAAATGAAACTTGGTAAACAACTACTCCATGAGTATATGCGTCACATATTTAATAATTGCAGCAATAGCCCCACCCTGTGGCCATTAATAAAACGCCACCATACTACTTAGTAACTGCCACATCTCCTAAGTATAATATTCCATGGTAACTACTGTAAATTTAGCAAAGTTGTACAGATGGGGATGCTGAAAAAGTCTGTAGCACTTTATACACTCTTACCTGTAGGTGGCGCTAAAAGATGTGAAAAATTGCTGTTCTAACAACAGCTGGAAGCAGCAGCAGAAGCTAACAGCTTCCAGCTTTCATACCTTTTCCTCAGAAAATGCAACTATTCCAGTGTAAGATAATATTCTAGTGCAAAAAAAAAATCATTCGGAAGTTTGACTTTTCCAAACTTGGGTCTGAAGTGTTTATTGCCTTTGATTGTGTTATTATAGTGGATGATTTTAATAATCCTATTGATAATTTCAAAGATGACAGAACTATATGGTGACCCTGAGGGTCAAATGACAACATTTCAGACAAGACTACGACATTTCACAAAACACAACATTTTCAAAAACACTTTTCAGAAAACACTACAGTATTTCACAAAATACAACATTTCACAAAGCATGACAACATTTTCAAAAACACTACAACATTTTACATAACAACATATCACAAAATACTACAACATTTAACAAAACATTACATTTCACAAAACACCACATTTCAGAAAACACATTTCACAACTCTGCAACACTCCAAAAAAGGCCCTAGGCGTTTTTGGGGTATTTTTACTGCCTTTACTTTTAAGGTCATATCACAGTCATTATAAAGGCTACATACACATGCTATATCTTGTTTTTTTCAGGACAATGGGCTATCCAGATTTGCTATCATTACATGTCCTCCTATGTGCCTGTATTTTATATTAATTTTTATATCAATGAAAAAAACAAATCTGTTACTAAATTCTTACATTTTTACATGTATCTAGGAATCTGGCAATATAAAAACCATGATGCTGGGACATTCTGTCACTTCACAGCTGTCCAAAACATGTGGTTTGTGCCAGGCGGACATGATTGCCAGTATTTTTTCATTATTGCAAGAAATTCCACTGACTCATTCACAAGTCAAAAATGTGTTTTATCTGAAAGAAACATGCGAAATAGTCAACTAAATGCAATGATGTCCTCCAAGATAATATTTGCCACTTTGTTTGCAGTAAACAAAGTTTGTTGTTGTTATTCACTTTCAGTTATATATTGGGGGGCATTTTGGGCATTGGGGGGGACACATGTCCCCCTCAATGTATATGGTGACTACGGCCCTGTCAGCATGCATTAGGCTGCAGTCTGGGTGCGTAAAGGTGAAGTGGCTGGTCTTGTCATACAAAGTTTGATGGAGTGTCAACTGCATAATATGGAGATATTTGCATCTTGAAAGCCGGACTACAAATGTTGATAGACAGGGAGAAACACATGCAAGCCTAAGACGTGGTAAGATACGATATTCCTCACTATATGAAGTGACTGATAACAAGATCTGTATAATGGGTTGTAAAGAAATTCGTCAGGCTTTTATTTTGTAGACAATTAATCTGTATTTATAGCAAGATGGGATGACAGCACAGTGATGTGTGTGGAATCACTGGAAAGCTCTGCTCCTGCACTTTCATGTGATAAGCGTGGCATTTCTGTGCGACCCTGCATTCGCAAGTAATCCATCCAAGAGTAATGTGTGTGCAAAGCTGTATGAAAGCTCTGTTATACATAATTTTAGTGTAACTTTATCATTTTTTTTCGCTGTGAAAACCGACAAGTGCTTGGTCTTGTCAGAAAGCTACAATTCCGCTGTTTCATGTGACATGCTGGCTTCTCGCTATGACGCATGGTCGCGGAGAAAATCAATAGAGAAGAACAGGTGTGAATTTGGACGCACTATGCGTCGTTCGGGCCCATAGGGTTAAACCAGAATAGGTAGGTACTATTAAATAATGGCTGTGCCCAAATAGTCCTTTTTGCTTGAGAAGAATCCAAACTGAGTGAAATGTAGTATCTAAGTAGCTGCCATGATAAGAGCTGTTCGAATTCTTTTAACATTAGGAAAAGGTGCTTCACAATACTTCCTTTATAATCTCTTTTAGCATAGGATACCCTGGACCATCCTTTATGAAAGGAAAGAGGATCATGCCATCCCAAAATTCCTTGTGGCAGCAACATTTAAAGTGACGTGCCATATCAACCATTCTTTGGGCAATCTATTTTGATACACTACACATCCACAGCCTGTATCAGCCATTACATTTTTAAACCACAGTCATGTCAACATGAAAGGTATTTACTGAGTTGTATGGTAGTTCTTGAGCTATTATATGTATACGGCTGATTATCACATCTTTTCCCTTAATCTAACCTTTAAAACCTGCACGTCTAATAGTCCATATTCTGGACATCATTTGTTTACCAAAGGTTTGCTTTGGGAATTCCAATAACATTCACCGTAGCATAATTATGGAGAATAGTGTAAATGCAGTCGGATTCTCTAAGCACAGCAGCTGTCTTTTCCTAAGAACGCATTCACACTGGCGCCATTTGGTCTGCTTCAAACAAACCCTGGTCCGCTTCCACGGATAGATCGGTTTGTTTAGAGTGGTATGAACGCTCATTCGAACTCTGGTGCAGACCAAACAAGTGAACCCTGATGCGGTTGGCTTACAGTGAGAAATGCAAACGGACAATCCAGCGAACCAAAGAGAGGAAGTGAACCAAAGAGAGGAAGGGACGTAGAGCGCAGGGCATTTTGGGTAGAAAAAAGACGAAGCAGAGGTAAAAAAAAGAAAACATTGGAAAATGTCTCGTGGGCAGCACACGTGCAGCTGAGTTTTGTAATACCTGTAACTGAGCAATGTTTTTCTTGGAAAGAACAGCAAGTACAGCATTACAGTAATCAATTCTATAGGTGATAAAACCATGCATTAGTATCTCTGTGTTGTCTTGGGAGGGAAACGGTTGCACTCTGGCATTGTTCTTGAGGTGATAAAATCCAATTTTTTAATTTTTTTATTATACTTCTAATATGTGGTTCACTACTAAGATTCGAATCAAAGATAATTCCAAGGTTTTTCACTTGTTGACAGGGTTTTCATGCCAGTTCTTGAAGTTTCGCGTTGAGTTTCTCTCTCTGAGCTTCAGGACTTGATATCTAAAATACAGTTAAAAAGGGCATCAAGGGCCTCCTGATGATGTTCCCAAGTGGCAGCATGTAAAGATTAAAAAGTTTTAGACCTAAAATTGAACCAACCAGATTGTGATGTCTAGCTTAAAGGACTGAGTGGTGGACTGTATCAAAGACTGCAGTAAGATCAAATAGTAGTAATACAGAGGGTTTTTTCATGTCCATAGTTGACCTCAGGTCATTAACAACCCTGACCAGTGCCATCTCTGTGCTTTGATTGGCTTGAATGTCAGACTGGACTGGTATTTTTCAAAAATACCATAAAATCATTTAACTGATTAAAAACAAGCTTGTCTACAATTGTACTTAAAAATGGCTGTTTAGACACTGGTCTATAGTTGCTAAATACCAAGGCGTCTGAATTATTTTGTTTCAAAAGAGGCTTAACCATGGCAGTTTAAAAAGCAGCAGGGAAAACATCCATCTGAAGCAAATAATTGTGGGAATGGGATCTAAAAGGCAGGTTGCTAGTTTTAAATGAGAAGTTAATTTTCCGAAGCATTTCAGCATCAACCAGGACAAACTTCTCTAGTGTTTCCTCACATAAAAACAAAGGCTCAGGGGTGTTAAAATTCATTGGCTGAGACTGACATAAATTAAATCTAATAGTTTCTATTTTATTACTGAAATGAACTGCAAATTCTTCACATTTTAAGTTGGTTGACATACTGCTGGACATAAAAACTGGGTTAATTAAGCAATGGTTGAAAAAAATAATTTTGGGGTTGTTCCAGTTGTCAGTGATCAGTTTCGAGAAATGTGCCTGTCTTGCATGTTTAACTGCTTTATTTTATAGTGAGTTGATCACAGAAGATTTGGTAGTTGTCACAACTGCCTCCAGATGTTAGTGTTTTGTGTTTGTCTTCGTCATTTCTGGTTTTATTTTGGTATTATCCCTCCTGTGTCATGTCTGGTGTCTTTACTTCCTCCTGTGTGATTGCCTCCCTCCTCCCTAATGTGTTTCACCTGTGTCTCGTTAACCTGCCTCCCTGTAGTATATATGCCCTGTGTTCCCCTGTCTCGATTGCCAGTTTGTTATCAATTCCAGAGAGAGAGAGAGAGATACTTACCAGTGTTTTCTGCCTGCCTTCTTGTTAGAGATCTGTTTGTGGCCCATTTCCTGAGACCTGCCTGTTCCCTGTCGGTACTGTCGCCAGTTCCCTGTTCAGCCTGTGTATGATCCTGCCTGCTCTCATAGTAACCCTGTTTCGTCTGCTCATCTGTACCTCTGCAAAGATTCCTGCTAACCTGTATTCTGACACTACCTGCCTCATTAACCATCCTCTGCCTGTCTCTAGTCTGTACCTCTGCATTACTCTCTGGATTCCTGGTTCTAACTCTGCCTGCCTGACCAACGTCTCTCGTCTGACCCCTCCCATTGGATTCCCAGCCTGTTTCCTTCGGGCCTGCCAGCTCCCCAGGAACCCCTATTCAGTATTTTTTGAAGTGTTTAATAAACTGTGTGTAACTTTGTCTATCTGGTCGTGCTTTTGGATCCAACCTCCTGTGCTCAGTTCTGACAGTAGTTGATCATTAGCTTATTCATTCTGTTATGTCCAAATCTGATTCTTTTTGTTTTTCAGGTAATCAAACTCCTCCCCTATAGTTTCCCTCTTAATCTCTGACACCTGCTGGGAGGTCTTTAAAAGCCCAACCAAGCTCCACCCACTCTCTCTCTTCAACCATGCAGCCTGGGCCAGCTGCATTGTCACCAGCCTCCATTTTCAGCTTTTGGTTATCCTTTGTTTCCTTTTGTGCAATAAATGTTACCTTAATTGCTACACACGTTGTCTGACTCCTCTATGTTGCTTCCCAAGAGCCGGGGTTGTAACATATTGGGGGCTCGTCCGGGATCGATGTGGTCCAGATGAGTGTTTTGTTTGTTTTCCCCTAGACTATGTAATAGTTTGGTGTGCTGTATGGCATTGCGGTCGTGGGCTGCTGTGTTTGTCCTCCTGGTGAGTATGTGGTGAGTATAGTGTCTGAGTGTTGTTGACCTGAAGGTTCAGTGATCTCCCTGGTTAGGTAGGGAATGTGCCAGCGGGACTGAGTAATCAGTTCCTCCATCGGTTCACTCATTTGTTTTTTTTGCCTTTTTTATTTTCGAGGTAATCCTGTTTGTTAAGTTAGGTGAGTTAAGGATAGTACTCTGTCTATTTGATACCATTGTGGTAATTTGTCCCTGATCCTAACTTATGTGATGCAGTTTTTGTTCTGTCAGGTTGTGGTGTGTGATTTGACTTTGTGTAGGCTAGTTTTTCCCTGAGTTTGTTGCCTTAGTTTGATGGCCAGCAAGTGTCATCTGAATAATGGTACTTGTTGGGTAATATTCAGTGCTACAGTAGTAGTTGATGGGTTATTTCTAGGCCTACATATTTGTGACTATGGCTTTGGTGGTCGTTAGAGCATTTGTGATTTGGCTGCTTTTGTTGTATGGGACACTTAGTGTTGTGTGCACTGTGTATATTGGTTAGTATAAGTTTCCAGGTGTAGTTAACCAGTTTTGCAAGTAAGTTATCCAGTATGGCAACACTTGATGACTTTATTAGCACACCTTCAGAGGAGTTGCTTGAGCAGTTCACCAAAGATCAGCTGCTAAAACTCGCTAGTTATTATGACATTGAGATCGCTAGCAGTGAGAAGCGCTTAAAGGAGAGTGTTAAAGAGGCTCTTAAGGCTATGTTAACTGAAAATGGTGTGTTAAAGCCTGTACCTCCCTCAGCTTCTCAAAGTATTTCTGAACCTTCTCAAATAACAGGCGTTGCTCTTGAATTGAGGCTTAAAGAACTAGCCTTACAAGAGTTGCAATTACAAGATAAGCAATGGGAGCGACTGCTAAAAGAGAAGCAAATGCACCTAGAGCTTGAGCGTTTCCTCAAAGAACTGGAACTAAAGCAGGCTGCTTTGTTGCGCCCCCCCTAATGTTGAGTCGTCTGCATTCGATGCAGCTAGGAACATTAGATTGGTTCCTCCTTTTGTAGAGAAAGATGCTGAAAAGTATTTCCCTCATTTTGAACGTGTGGCCACCCTTTCAAAATGGCCTAAACATGCATGGACTTTGCTTTTGCAGAGTGTGTTGGTGGGAAAAGCACAGGAAGTTTACTCTGCTTTAAGCATCCAGGAAAGCCTGGACTATGAGACCATTAACGGGGCTATTCTGAGAGCTTACGAACTTGTCCCTGAAGCTTACTGCCAACAGTTTAGAAGTCTCAGGAAACGCTGAGGTCAATGTTGAGTTTGCAAGAGAAAAAGACTCCCTCTTTAGCAGATTTTGCAAGTCTCAGAAAGCAGAAACAAAAGAAGATCTCAAACAATTGATCTTGCTTGAAGAATTTAAAAACTGTCTGCCTGACATCATTTGTACATATTTAAATGAGCAAAAAGTGTCCACTTTGGATAAAGCTGCTGTTTTGGCAGATGAGTTCCTCTTGACCCATAAGATTGATTTAGACAAAAGACAGGGTGAGCAAAAGGGAAGAGCTTTGTTTCACAGACCTCGTTCTCCAAAGCCTGTGTCCATGTCTTCTGCTTCCTTCACTGGTAAATCAGCCGTTGGAAGCGCTTCTTCAGAAAAGGCCTGTTTCTACTGTAAGAAACCCGGCCATCTTATTGCTGATTGCCCTATCTTGTGTAAGAAACAAAAGTCCTGTAAGCCAGTAACTTTGATAAAAACTGTAAAAGAGTCTCCTGTAGCCCCAGCTATGGAGCATTCAACTCAAAAGAGTGAGTTAGCTGGCTCTTCAGCTTTTCTTATGGATGGTTTTGTTTCCCTTGGTTCTGATCCTGCAAGCGAGCGGCCTATTAAGATCTGGAGAGATTCTGGAGCTTTTCAGTCTTTGATCCTCGAGGACTTCCTCCAGTTTACTGATGAATCTGCTCTGGGTTCTAGCGTTCTTGTCGAGGGGTTCGGTGGGGGTTATTTGTTCTGTCCTTTACATAATCTTAACCTTCAAACAGCTCTGGTCTCTGGAGAGGTAGCTGTGGCTATTTGTCCATATCTCCCAATTGAAGGTGTGTCCTTCATCTTAGGGAATGACCTGGCCGGAGGTAGAGTACTTGTTGCCCCTGAAGTAGTTCTGTCCCCTGTAGCTATTAAAAGCCCAGATGAACTGGAGAAGCAATTTCCAGACACTTTCCCTGTATGTGTTGCTACCCGTGCCATGTCAAGGAAAGACCAAGGCAAAACCTCTGATCCTGAGATTGTCCTTTCAGACACCTTCCTACTAAAGGATGAGACACCAGGGTTTGGTAAAGTGTTCCCCTCTCGGGAAGAACTCAAGCTTGAACAGGGAAAAGATGCAACTTTGTCTTCCCTGTTTGGTGAAGCTATTTCCGAGGATGAAATTACAGCTGTTTCATGTGAGTATTTTGTGAATGATGGAGTGTTGATGAGAAAGTGGACATCTCCTAAGATGTCTTGTCAGGATGACTGGAGCAGTGTGTTTCAAGTTGTTGTTCCGAGTGCTTATCGTCCTGATATCTTGCATTTGGCTCATGATCATTGTCTTGCGGGACATATGGGAGTTCGAAAGACTTTGGACCATGTGTTGAGGCATTTTTTTTGGCCTGGGGTGAAAAGGGATGTTGCTCAACACTGTAGAACATGTCATGTGTGCCAAACTGTTGGTAAACCTAACCAGAAAATCCCACCTGCGCTCTTACATCCTATTCCAGCTATTGGAGAGCCTTTTGAGCGAATCCTGATTGATTGTGTTGGTCCACTCCCTTGCACCAAGTCAGGTAACCAGTACTTATTGACTATCATGTGTACGGCTACTCGGTTCCCTGAAGCCATTCCCCTGCGCAGAATTACAGCTTCAGTGGTTTCTAAGGCTCTAATTAAGTTCGTCACTGTGTTCGGCCTCCCCAGGGTTGTTCAGACTGACCAAGGGTCAAACTTCATGTCCCGTGTTTTCTCTCAAGTGCTCAAGCAGTTGTCTATCCAGCATTGTACTTTGTCTGCTTATCACCCAGAATCCCAGGGAGCCCTGGAGAGGTTTCACCAGACTCTCAAGTCAATGTTGCGGGCCTACTGCAGAGAGTTTGAGAAAGATTGGGATGATGGAACCCCTTTACTTCTCTTTGCAGCAAGGGAAGTGACCCAAGAATCACTTGGTTTCAGTCCAGCCGAGCTAGTGTTCGGCCATACTGTGCGGGGTCCTTTGAAAATGTTGAAAGAGAAGTGGCTGGTAAATCAGTCTCCTCCTACCAACCTCCTGGACTTTGTGTGTAACTTCCGGACTAAGCTTAATAGGGCATGTGAACTAGCTAGGCAAAACTTGGGGGATGCTCAAGAAAAGATGAAGGGATGGTACGATAAGAAGACGAGGCATCGAGTGTTCTCACCAGGGGACAAAGTTTTGGTGCTTTTGCCACTCACCGGGTCTGCTTTGCAAGCTCAATATAGCAGACCATATGTGATTGACCATCAGGTTGGTGAGTGTGATTACTTGGTTAAGACTCCAGATCGAAAGCGAAAAACACGCTTATGTCATGTGAACCTGTTGAAACCTTACTGTGAGAGGAACCAGCCCGTGCTCTCAGATGTGAAGACTGTTGCTGTGTTGAATACTTCAATCCATGTACATGAGGATACTGATGTTGTGGATGTTCCAAAAGATAGTGATGTTGTTGTTGTTTCAGAGAACAGTGATGTTCCAGAGGATGCTTTCGTTCATCCAGAAACCTCTCAGGGTAGGTTGCCAAATTCTAAAATCCTGGCTAACTTGGATGTCCATCTTTCTTACTAGGATTCTCCCAAATGCTCTGACATCATTGAGTTGGTTAATAAACATCCTGCCCTGTTCTCTGATGTGCCGACACGCACAACCGTTCTTCAGCATGACATTGATGTAGGTGATGCTGCTCCCATTAAGCAGCATCCTTACAGAGCAAATCCTGTTAAGCGACAGCTTCTGCGTAATGAAGTAGATTATATGCTGCAACATGGTATTGCTGAACCTAGTGCTAGCTCATGGAGTTCCCCATGCCTGCTTGTTGAGAAGTCAGATCATACTCCCCGTTTTTGTACTGACCTTCGCAAGGTCAATTCTTTCACCAAGCCTGATTGCTACCCTCTTCCCCGATTGGATGATTGTATTGATAGGGTGGGATCAGCAGTTTTTGTCACCAAGTTAGACCTCTTAAAAGGTTACTGGCAAGTCCCTCTTACTCAGCGAGCCTGTGAAATCTCTGCTTTTGTGACACCAGACGATTTCTGTCAGTACACTGTTATGGCTTTTGGAATGCGGAATGCACCGGCTACTTTTCAGCGTCTGGTAAATAAGGTATTGAAGGGAGTTGTAGATTGTGAAGCCTATCTTGACGATGTGGTGATTTACAGTTCCTCCTGGTCTCAGCATGTAGCTCAGCTGGAAGAAGTGTTTCACAGGCTTGCTGTTGCCAATTTGACTTTGAATCTTGCCAAGTGTGAATTTGGACAGGCCACGGTAACATACTTGGGAAAAACGGTTGGATGTGGAAAGGTCTGTCCCATTGAGGCCAAAGTGGAGGCCATTGTGAACTTTGGTGTGCCCAGTTCTCGGCGTGATTTGAAATGATTCCTTGGTATGGCGGGTTATTATAGGAATTTTTGCAAGAATTTTGCAACTGTTGCTGCCCCCTTGACTAATCTGCTTAGCCCAAAAGTCCCTTTTGTTTGGACAGACATGTCAGTTTGCTTTCGAGAGCCTGAAAGCACTGTTGGCTAGTGCTCCTGTTCTCGCTGCCCCTGCCTTTAACAGGCCCTTTAAACTAGCTATTGATGCAAGTGATGCTGCTGTTGGGGCTGTTCTCCTCCAAGAGGATCCATCAGGGGTAGAGCATCCTGTGTGCTACTTTTCGAAAAAGTTTAACTTGCATCAAAAACACTACTCCACTATAGAGAAGGAGGCGTTAGCCCTTATTCTAGCTCTGGTTCATTTTGGTGTTTATGTTTCTTCCAGCCAGACCCTAGTGGTCTACACCGATCATAACCCCTTGGTTTTCCTTAACAGGATGAAAAACTCCAACAACCGTTTAATGCGATGGAGCTTGATCTTGCAGGGGTTTAACCTGGACATCCAGCATGTGCGTGGGAAGGATAATGTTCTCGCAGATGCCCTTTCAAGGTCGTAAGTGTATTCACATTAGTTTGCACATTTTTCAATTTCAATTTTCAATTTTATTTATAAAGTCCAATATCACAAATCACGATTTGCCTCACAGGGCTTTACAGCATACGACATCCCTCTGTCCTTATGACCCTCGCAGTGGATAAGGAAGAACTCCCCCAAAAAAACCCTTTAACGGGGAAAAAAAAACGGTAGAAACCTCAGGAAGAGCAACTGAGGAGGGATCCCTCTTCCAGGACGGACAGACGTGCAATAGATGTCTTACAGAACAGATCAGCATAATAAATTAGCAGTAATCCGTATGACACAATGAGACAGAGAGAGAGACAGAGAGAGAGATGCAGGTAATAACAGTAGCTTACAACAACATTATTGAAAGTAATAATATTATAGTTATAGTTCTGGCTACTGTGGTACAATATGTTGAAAGTATGTATTAATATCTGGCAGTATACATGTGTGACAATAGTCATATGTGTATAATAACAGTAGAAGTATGACTAATGACTAATGATGGCAGCAGCAGCAGGAGGCATCTGGCAGGACCACGGCAGCAGCACAACCACACACGTCATGCTGTCCAGGCACCGCTGCGATATGAGTTAATCTGAGAGACAGTGGAGTACAAAGGCTCCGGAGAAGAAGCCGAGTTAGTGACATCCAGAATGGCCAAGTTAGCAAGATGCAGTAATAGAATATGAGAGAGAGAGAGAGAGAGAGAGAGAGAGAGAGAGAGAAGGAGAGAAGGTGCCCGGTGTATTTTGCGGCCTATGTGGTAGTCTAACTGTAAGGTTGCATTTAAGCAACCTGCTTATGGGAGGGGGTGTTATGTCCAAATCTGATTCTTTTTGTTTTTCAGGTAATCAAACTCCTCCCCTATAGTTTCCCTCTTAATCTCTGACACCTGCTGGGAGGTCTTTAAAAGCCCAACCAAGCTCCACCCACTCTCTCTCTTCAACCATGCAGCCTGGGCCAGCTGCATTGTCACCAGCCTCCATTTTCAGCTTTTGGTTATCCTTTGTTTCCTTTTGTGCAATAAATGTTACTTTAATTGCTACACATGTTGTCTGACTCCTCTATGTTGCTTCCCAAGAGCCGGGGTTGTAACAATTCTCAATCTTCTTTCTGCTATCTGATAGTTTCCTCTTTAATTGTTTGACTTCTTTGTTTCTCCGGGGGATTTTAGTGGGGCTGAACTGCCCTTGCAGCACATGTACTTATGCCCAGCTAGACAGCCAGTTAACAGACAAAGTCCCCCAATAAAAACTACAAGGCTTGACTTTTCTTGTGTTTTACCGGTCTTCTTTGTTTGTTTGCTTTTTGCTTTTTCCTTTTTAAAACTGAGAAACATAGCAGAAACAAGAACATAGATTTGCATTACATAAAACACATCACTGAGTCATCAATCAATAACTGAACAGAGCTACAGCCTGTTGCTAGCTAGCGGAGCACATGTTCTACAAAAATAATCACATTAATCTCCACTCTGCTATTTAAAATAAAAACACAAACGTCTACTAATGTACAGAGTATTACAGAATAATTCACAGAATACTTACAGATAAATATTCAAGGCTGAAGCACAGAAAACTCTCAGCATAACATGAATGTGGCTGTCTGCCTGGCCTGTGTGAGCTCCAGCAAGATGCAGGCCAAACTCGGAACTGGGATTGATACGGTTTCCAGTCCGGAAAGGTACAAAAGAACACCCGTTCTACCCGGAGGTCTCATCATCAAACTCGGGCAAGGTCCAGGTAGACCGAGTCAGTAGAATTGACGTCACGACGAAGATGGCTGCGCACATTGTGAATGGTAAACAAAGTTATTTGTCCTCGTATATGCTGTTTAATTAAGCGTTTGTGTTGTAAAAATCATACAAGTACTTTGCAATGGCATTTCTATTTCCACTGTTGATTAGTGTTGGAAAAAAAGTCTGTGCAAGCCCGTTGTAGCCTAAAGTCATATGAACCAGCAATGTCTATGGCTAGACTACATTGTAGGCTATTCTCTTTCTGCTCCTATGTAGAATAGCTTCATTTTTCATTGCACCTATGATCATCTTAAGCATTTAAAATGCATGTTCAGGTGTTGATCACCAGTGTTCGTTTCCAGAGCTTGTGTACATGTCTTGTAAAGTCAGCCTAGTAGGTTGAAACAAGTGTAAAATGGATGAGGTGGATAGATATACATGCAAGGACCAGGCTAAAATGGAATGTGTCTTTCTTTACCTCTGTTGTTACAGTATACGCAGATGAAAACTCTACTCTATTTCTTGATCGAGCGCTGAGCAAGCCCCTGAACCGCCTCCCTTATCGAACAGCTTCAGACCCCCATACCCTCTTTCTGGATGAGCAAATGACTGTTCGGCTTGAAATACATTTACCTGGTGAGTGAAATATTGACAATCCCTTTTCACTTCTTGTAATGTAATGCTGTCATTCATGTATCATCATGTGTAAACACACATATTAATCATAGGCATATTTGTCATTGTATACTGTAGAAGGCTATGGTACCATCACTGTCATCTGATCAAATGTTACATGTTTAGGGCTGCAAAATGCTGCTGACGGTGCCAGTGGGGAGGCAATGGAGGCGCAAAGTGACCCGACAAGTCCCACAGAGCCTCCAAATGAAACAATGCAGAACAATGAAGAGTCCAATAAGGAGGCAATGGAGGAGCAAAGTGACCTGTCCACAGAGGTTCCAAATGTACCCATGCAGGTGAATGAAGTGTTCACTAGGGACCTAACTTTGTTCCTCATAGATTTGATGAGGCACAGGATGGAAGAGGATGGGGGGGACTTACCGAGGTCCTTGAAGGAGCTCAATGCCAGGGTGAGGCTGGGAAAAAGGTCCAAGAAGCAAATGTGGCAAGAAATGGCTGCCAAACTTACCAACCATTTCGGTGTTGTTTTTGGGCCTGACAAGGTTGCCAGAAAATGGGGGACCTTGGAGGAGAGCTATAAACGGATCAAAGACAACAACCGCACAACGGGCCAGGGGACAATGCGGTTCCAGTTTTACGCGCAGATGGAGGAACTGTTGGGCGGCCACCATGACGTTACTTATCCTGCTGTGGGTACAGCTCAAGGATTAGAAATCAGGAGACCTGAAGATCTGCGTCTCCCAGACCTGTCCAGCTGTCCCCCAGGCTCCTCCACCAGTCTGCCAGGCTCCTCCACCACTTTGCCAGGCGCCTCCACCACTCTGCCAGTCTCCTTCAGCCGCCCCCCAGGCTCCTCCACCACTCTGCCAGGCGCCTCCACCACTCTGCCAGTCTTCTTCAGCTGCCCCCCAGGCTCCTCCACCACTCTGCCAGGCTCTTCCACCAGCCTGCCAGGCTCCTCCAGCCGTCACCCCTATAGACGTTGCCGGCCAGAGGAAATTCCCCTCGCTGGAGTCATTCGAGAAGTGGAGGCTGCAAGCCAACAAAGACATTTGGAGCTCATGGCCCTGTTGACGCGCTCCAATGAATCATTTGAAAATCTCATGGGTCATTTTCTTGACAAAGACTGAACCCAGGAAGAATCCTCATTATAAAAAGTATTTGTCTGGTACACAGTGTGTTAATCATCCTAATTTATTTAAGATATTTTACTTTTTACTCTGCTTTTTTCAAGAACTATCTTATTTCTAACCACGTGTGCTGTTTTTTATTTAATAAAATACTTCAGTTCATCAACATTCATCAGACAATCTTTTATTCCATTTTTTGTGAGAAGAAAATGAAGGAACAATTCTTTTGATCCAAAAATACAGGGTGCTTTTCAAAACAATATAAATGACTTTTTATATATTTATCAGGAGTGCTCTGTTTTCCTGTTTTTTCAAAAGGCAACATAATTTTGGGCAACACAAATCACACAACCACAACACATTGCTGGCTCATTGTGACAAAACAATTCATGAATACAAAAATTTAATAACGAAAATCATAATTTAGCTATTCATTATCATCGCCATCTCTTGGGCAGCCGTGTGGATGGTCTTCACACACTTCTGTGGGGTCTGCACAGAGATTGCGGAGGATACAGGCTGACATAATTATCATTATAATTATGTCAAGGCAGTAATTCTGGAGTTTTCGGACTCTTCTCCACCGACACTTCATCCTACCAAAGGTCTGCTCCACAATCACTCTGCCCCTGCCGATTGGAAAGTTCCTTGCTATATCCACGGCTGACAGAGCCCCATTATCTCTTTGAGGTGAACAAACAAAGGAGTAGGCATTCCCGCAGTAAGCACTATCCCCCAGCAGCTGGTACTCTCCCATATTCTCCTCCCAAGTTGTATAAATGGTGGAAGAGCGAAGCATTCGTGCATCATGCACCCTACCTGGTGGTCCGACAAATATGTCTACAAACCTTCCCCTTTCATTCATAATCCCCTGTAGGAGGACCGAGTAAAACCCTTTCCTGTTGAGGTAGTCGCTGCCCCGGAGGATGGGCCTCTGTATTTTAATGTGGCACCCATCGATGGCACCAATAATGCCAGGGATGTCACAGACCCTGGAAAATGCAGCAGCAGACAATCTCTTCTCACACTCACTGGGCCAGGAGATGAAGGAGGGGGTAAGGGAACAGAGTGTGCTGAGTAGCTCAACAATGCACTGATGAGCTTTACTCTGTGACACATTAAACTTATCAGAGATTTCTCTGAATGAATTTTGGTTCCCCATATACCACAAAAACATTATAAGTCTGTGGTGAAGGGGAACTGCAGGTCGGCCTCCAAAATGAGGGGCCTGGTGTTGTTGACTCTGTTGTTGTTGTTGTTGGTGTAGCTGGTCCAGTAGGAAATTAAATTGGGCCCAGGTCACCCTAAGATGCCGGCAGAATGAATGTTCATCCATTTCCAGAAAGATTTCCCATTCTCTACCCGTCTTTAATACAGAGTGTCTGATGGATAACTGGGACAGCACATACCTGCAAGGCAACAAAGATGTTCATGAGAAAAGTAATGTTCTCTCTCTCTCTCTCCTACTTCTACTACTACTACTACTACTAATAATAATAATAATAGGGCTACTTTTTATAATAATAATAATAGGGCTAATATTTTTGCACTTGCTGTCTTTATTAAAAGTGCAGTTTGGAGGTCTTTTCGTAATGAAACGGAAAGTGCAGACCAAAGTCAGTTCATTAAGCACGGGTTTCAATACACAGGAACAGATATTCATAGATCCTTTGTGCTAGCACATACAGTAGAGCTAACTAGGAATGCATTGTTTAACACATTCACAGGAAAGATGTTAGAGTCCTTGTGCTGTAAGTTACAATATCATACATGGTCATTCAAAGTGCTTTATGCATGTCATGCAAAACACTGATAAGGCTATCTCAACACCTTTCTGACAGCCTACACACTTTTTAGCTGAGTGGTTATTGGAAAACTTTGGCCTTACAGCATGATGCGATGTCTTTCTTCATCCCTTGGACTCAAATATTTGATGTAGCTAGGTAATCAGTGTCCTTCTCTGGTGCTCAGCAACCATACAAACAAAAACAAACTTATGGCGTGCCGCCATGTTTTCCGGACTGTTGCAATGAAACGCTTTCAGATCAGACGTGTCATACGGTCATAAAAATCCGACAAGGAATGACCGGCCTGGATTGCCAAACGAATGCGGCATTACTACAAAGAGTAGCAGAGCTGAAAATGAAAGTAAGAGCGCTCACTCTGAGGCTACTTCTGAAACCAAAAAACAGAGCGCTCATTCTGACACTTTTTAAAGGCAGCACAGGGGCCACTCAACTCAGCAGTAGATCTGAGTTTACTGTTAAAACTACCTACAATAAAATCACAAGACAAGGGCAAAAACTCTGCAGAATTCTCCCTTAAAAGCTTAATAAAATTTGCAGCCACTTCAGCTTTAAGATAGCGTTTTCTTACAGTGCGTTCTGGAATATCCTCTTGTATAAAATCATTTACAGTAAAAAAAGACACAAAAATGATCAGAAATGCCTGCATCCACAACTGAAAAAATTTGTGCAAAGAAGCTATCGGTTATTACCATGTCTATGTCTGTGTGACCTCTGTTGTGTGTCTGGGTAACATGTTGGATAAAATTCATACAGTTAAGTAAATTTAAAAATTCTAATGCTTATGAGTATGAAGCTGGACCAGGATTCAGTGGGGGCCGCCGAGGGCTCTGACAATGCTGTGGATCTCCGGTCACCGGGGGTTTGAGTCATGGCAAGCAGGTGAACCAGCATAGGAGGATTAGTGCAGGGAGTGAAGGAGAGAGCCGCAGCCCTACGGCGGGCAGGAGGGCGAGAACCCAGCCGTGTCTGTGCAGATGGTGCAGGGAGCAGCCTGTCTGTGTCCGGAGCTACGCTGCGTGGATCCTGCAAGTGGAGGAAACTTGGAGAGGCTGAGATCCTGAGCTGGAAGAGGAGAAGGGGGAGATGATTTCCTCAGTTTACCACCATGTTTTGTGCAGTGGTGAACCACCGTCTACTGTGCTGACTGCCCCTGGGTGGAGCACAGCAGAGTCTTGGGTCTGGCTCCAGTCCGAGCCCACTGGTCTTCAGTCAGGAGCTGGGCCGTATTGAGCCATGGTATTGTGACCTCCAGTTCTCACCCAGCGGCATCACCCTCAGCTGCCTGGTGCTGTGACACTGCGCTAGCATGGTGTTAATTAGCTATTATCACCAAACTGGTGAAGGAGAGAGATTTTTCCCTCCAATTCGGTGACTTTCTGGTTCAGTCGAAGGCAGCTCTCGCAGGGAGCAGATGGAGAGGTGGGTGGTGCCATGGTGAAAGCTACCATTCAGTCTCTGTGTTGATAAAAACAAACTTAAAACAACAAGAACAATTAAAATCCCATTTAAAACAGTGGGTTAAAATGAATAAAAGATGTGGCAGATGTGGTGGCTGCCATCTTGCGCATGCGCTCAATTATGACTCATGGGAAACTCAAATTCAAGATATCTGCACTTCTGTTTTGTCAGATTTTTACTTAAAATTTCAAGACATTTCAATTATATTTTTTGACTTTTATTATTAGACATCGGCTTTATTATTACCAATTGTAAATACATGAAACTGGGGTTATAAGAAATTAACGAGTTCTATTTAAATCCAAATTTGTGCTGTGGGACAAATAAGGGATTATTTTATCTTATTTAAGATATCTAGCTACAAAGGAGCTATGAATATCCTGAAAGGATGTTTTAAGTGGCAGAATTAAATTTGTTGCACCAGCACCACAGAAAGCACCAGAAAAGGATCAGAGGAAGAACAATTTTAAGCATACAAACAATGAGTTTGGAAGGTGAAGTTTGCCAACAAAGTTAGCATGTCTGGCTTACTAGCTTACAGTAGCCTAAATGGAATCTCCTTTTATTTAGAGTAGCCCACACACACACACACACACACACACACACACACATACACACATACACTGTTTGAAATTGAAGTGTGGTACATTTACAATAAAAAGTGCTTAGCAAATATCCTGGGCAAATAGAGTTGCTTGCGTTACACTCATAGACAGTAAAAATTATTTTCCAACCTCAAACAGATGCCCTTTATTGTAAAGTATTATCACCTTAAATTCTAACACTTCTGTATTACATTTGGACTTCAGTGCTTGCAGATTAGCGGCTAGATAGCTAACATAGATAACAAGCTAAGCTAACAAGCCAGACAAACAACGAACATGCTAATTAGCACTAACATTTAAAAACAATGATAATAGAATGTCACTTACCGATAAACTGGAGCACTGGTGTCTTGGACGGTCAGTTGGTACATGCTGCATAACCAGCCCTCCCAGCAAACAAGCCTGAACTGGTCCTGCACAGGCCCACTTAGGGCTGGCCTGAGGGCCCCAAGTGGGCTGCCCGCACAGGGCCCCTCAGAATTTGCTCACTGGCAAAACATTGGCCCTCAATAAGCCCAAATGCAGTGTGGGCCGTCCCCACTGGGCCCAGACAAGGCCAGCACTGATGACTAGCTCATACTCCTCATATAACCCCCAAAATTTACATTTAGCTTTAGTTCATGTATACATAATATATTTTGCTACACAGTGGATATGCTATTTCACACTGACAATTGTAACTGAAGTTCCTCTGGGAAAAATAGATTTTCTACATCAAGTAAGAACTAGCTTAATCAACAATGATTTTAAATGGGACATAATGTGCTTTTGTTTTTTTCCCCCCTTATTTTTAGTGTGTGTAGTGTGTGTGGCTTTTTTGTGCATGTACAAGGTCTGTAAAGTTACAAAGCATGTAAACCTATTCTAGTAGACACCTAAAGTGAAAGAATGAACCTGAAAATGAGCATTATATATCACTTTTAACAATAAATCAATATACTAACAATTACCTTATTATATATGTTCTACCCCTTTCTATATCCGTGAGCCAGTTTGGCTTGACTCAGTTTGACTCAGCATGACCAAGCACGACAGGGATTTGCATTTCCATTACAATAGCCCTACTTGCTTGAAGGTGTGTCTAACTAAAGACGAGTAACTTAGCTTAGCAAACACTGAACTTCCAATAAATTCTTCACAATGAAAGTCCTGTGTTATTGTGTCATTAGCTTTTATTATGAAGCAGCAAACCAGCAACCTATACAGTTAAAAAACAAACATGACAGGATAATACAACAAATACGTAAATGCCAAAACAGTGACACAGGAGAGAAACTATGCTGGGGCGATAAAATGATATTGAAAGCATCCCTAATAGGGTTGGGCGTAAACTTTTAAAATACTGCCCAACTCAATCCCTAATGTGTGTGTGTGTGTGTGTGTGTGTGTTTGTGTGTGTGTGTGTGTGTGGATGGGGACGGGGACGAGGCATTTGGGGGTTTAAAATATTGGCCTACTCAATCCCTAATAAGTGTGTGTGTGTGTGTGTGTGTGGACGGGGATGGGGATGAGGCAAGTGGGGGTATGTGGCGAAGGGGGGACGTGGTGATGGGGGGGAATGGACTTCCCCTGAGGTTTCTGTGGATTGTAGAAGACGTTGGTAGTCTCAATATACATACAGTCTGTAGGCAAACCCCGGAGATCTTGCCTCCGGAAGAAGAGCGAAAGAGCTTTGGTTTCCGGTGCTAGGCTGTTTGTAGTCCGCGTGATACTGATCAATCACGTTTGAGCCGGCTGCAGTTGTTGCCAGGTTAAACGCTCCATGCGGTTAACTAACAAGGCGGAACATAATTGGCGTCACCGCAAACTCTGAATCCATCGCAATGGTTCAGCATATTTACTTATATATAAATGGAAGTCGGAAACGGAAATTCGCCTCCTCAAATCGGAATACCAAAAAATCAGGGGTCTGCCCCCAGAGGCTGTATCGCCGTCTGCCGGAAGTCAGATGCCGAATACAGCCGATGGGTTCCGAGAATGAGACGTTGGTAGCGCTCACACCTTAATCTCCTCCTTCACTCTGGAATCCAGAAGACTTGGCTGGAGGCCACATTTTCTTACAGCCTCTAAAACAAAAAACAGATATACTAAACAATGTGTGTGGTGAGCAATTTCTTAATATGCTAGCCCTTTCATTGATTGTATTGTAACACTATACATATATGTTCAACTTTTAGACACTGCTGCCTATTTGTTAGCTAATATCTTGGCAAAAAAATTTGAATGGGGCCAGCCAGCCTGTTTAAGGTTGATGTCATTCAGTACCACATTGGTTTCAGTAGTTTTAATTGGTGACGTCATTAACAACAAACCTCCTTCACAAGGCTCAAATGCTGCTGTAAACAAAATTGAAAGTGAAAGAAAAATATTATTATTATTATTATTATTATTTTGCTTTTTTGGGCAATTTTATAAAACATCCTGTTCATGAAGAACGTGAAGAGATTAGAACAGTGAAAGATTAAAAAAGTGGCAGGTGAGGCCTGGTGTGAATGTAAGAGAGAGGTGTAGGTGTGCGTGTGGAGAGAAAAAACAGGTAAGCAGATTAAAGGTAAGTACTGAAGAAGTAGTAGTGGCTAAACAGTAAAGTAAGGCGAAGAATTAAGTAGAAACAAGTGGGAAACACTGCATAATCTATGATCAAAGGAATAGTTGAGCATTTGTAACCCTGGGCCCAAATAATTTGTTTTCCTGTCATCTGTTTGACTGTCTCTATTAGGATAAAGGCAAAAGTCAAATAAATAAATAAATAAAACAAATAAAAAAAATAGATAGATACAGGATTCATACTTCCAGGCCAGTAGGTGTCGCACTCACACTCGCCCGCTCTCACTCCACTCTCGCTCCACTCTCACTCCACTCTTGCTCCACTCTCCACAATTCTACAGGTTGCCATGAAACCAAATCAAAAAATTTACATATTTTGGGCCCGTAAAAATTTCTAAAACAATTATTTCTCTACTGTTATTATTTATTTCAGGAAAATATAGATTTTTATTCTACACCTTTCTAGACGTTCTGTGGATGTATTTTATTTTTTAAAATATTCGTTTTGATGAAACAGCTTTACATATGACCTTTAATTAAAGAAAAATAAATAAAATAAGAAAAAAATGTGCTAACAAATTGTGAGAAAATCACAATCTAAAGTCTATGCATTATAACTACAATGGTGCATCGCTACACTGAATTATGGAAGACCTGACATTTCATGTTGTCTAAACAACAACGATGTCAACTCTGTGCTCAGGGACGGGCTGTAGGGCCTGCTGATACCTTGTCAAATCTTAAGTCTTGCTCTTCTCCCTGATGCGGACGTGAACAGATTACAGAGTAGAGGACTGTGCTGCTCTGCAGACAAACTGAAGGGACAGCCTGTCTTCAGTGTGTCTCACTGCCACTCTGAAAACACACAAACATAGTTATTGTAAACACAAATTTCAAACTTGACCCCTCCTCCTCCCCTCCTTAACTGCAATGTCAACATTACTCATGGCAATATTTATTAGGGCTGGGTATTGCCACTGATTTCCTGAATTGATTTGATTCAATCCGATATCGATTTGATTGGAGAATTTTCATTATGATACTAATTTTTGCTAGTATGAAAAAAAGATTCTCAGAGAACTAATAGTGTAACATTTACAAGGAACTATTTTTTAAAAGAATGAATTCACAACATAAATAAAACTGAATATTTTCTAATTAAATGTTGTTTCTAGAGCAGCAGTAGTAATATTAAAACAGCAAAGTCACAATATAAACTTAATATCTCACTGGAAACAAAAAAAATAAATAATATATATATATAAAAATAAATTATATTCCTGACATCACAATACTGAGTAAAGTTTAGAAAGAATAAAGAACACAGACTGTTTTAACTGTGTGAATATGTTACTCCTTAGGTCCACTAGGTGGCACAATGATTTCAGTTGTTACCTGTTGGGAGTTAACACAGAGAGAAAACAAGAAACAATCAATGCTGTGTACTGTGAGAAATGAGGTGGTCGAGCTGCACACTGTGCCTGCTGGGAACAAAATAAACTATCTCATGTTCATTAAGAAGCCTCCCGTGAGTTACTACATAAATGGCGACAAGGATAAAGTTACAGTGGATGCCTCCTGGGAATGCAGACGAATGAGTAAGATTCTCTGCTAAGCTGCTAAGTTAGCATAACAAACCGGAATTTTCTGTGGAGCAAAAGCATGGTGGCGGCTATGGTAGGAAGCACTGCCCCTTTTAATAGCCAAACCTAGACGTGGGAGGAATATTGTGAAGTGCTCCACCACTTTTTTGAAGCTAATGAGATCGACGATGCCAGTCGACAGAAAGCTATATTGCTCAGTTCAGTGGGCAGTCAGACTTACAGCCTCATGAGGAACCTAGTCAGCCCCGCCAGGCCAGGAGACAAGACATTTGATGAACTTGTCAAATTATTAAAGGACCATTTCAACCCCAAACCCAGGGATATTGTGCAGCGCTTCAAGTTTAATTCCAGAAACAGGAAGCCTGGAGAAACAGTTATGGAGTAACGTTGGAAGTACTTTAAAATGTGAATGTTATGCTTCCTGCTTCCTGTCTGACCGATTGTTGTTACTTCGTGTGTTTGGTGCTTTGTTTTTGACATTTTTTCCGGATTTTTCGACCACTGATTATGAACACGGACTTTGGACTGGCCTCTAGAATTCTGGTGCGACCCAGCCTGGTAAGGATTTGAACAGTGGACAACGGACTGATTAAGAAAAAAAAAAAAAGGTGACAGAGCTAGTTGCCAACTAGCAACCTAGCTGCTAGGTGAACGGCTAACAGCTGATCGGCTAACAGCTGTCATAGCTGTAAATATTCTGCGTATCCAGGTAACCTGTTATGGGGTCGAAGAAGCGAGGAAATCGACGACATAAAGAAGTCGCTTGAATTACTCGCTGAGGATGTTTCTGCTGTCAGACTTCAGCAGAAAAGTATTACTGACCTGGTGGAGGAGGTGAGAGCCCTGCGGATACAGAATGCAGAAACGGATATACGGCTCGCCTACCTGGAGAATAGAGTCTCGGGAACTGGAACAGTACACCAGACTGAATGATGTGATTGTCACCGGTCTCCAAATAAAACCCTGGTCATACGCTCGGGCGCTGACCGCTGACACCGAGGGTGAGCCAGGTGAGCTGGATGTTAGCTCCACAGAGCAACAGGTGGCTGCTTTCCTGCAGTCCAAGGGGATAGACCTGAACTGCGATAACATCAAAGCATGCCATCTACTGCCCAGGAGAAATCCAACAAACAAACCGGCCGTCATCATCAGGTTCGTAAACAGGAAACACAAGAACGCACTACTCAAACAAGGGAAAAAGTTGAGGGGGTCCGATGTCTTCATCAATGAACACCTCACTAAAAACAATGCCGAAATTGCCAGGAGAGCACGATATCAGAAGAAACAGAAAAAAATCCAAAATACTTGGACTGCAAACTGCAGAATCTTTATAAAATTAAACGGAACACCGGAGGAAGCCAAAGTGTTGGTTGTCAGGAGTATGGAGGAGCTGGAGAAATATCAGTGACCCGCCTGAACGCACCATAAGGTAACAACTACTCAAAAAACTGACACACTGAAAATACTCATTCGTCTACAATTGGAGACAATAATGTGACTCATAGGATTAACGACCACAGTCACCTGGAACTAAAAACATTTCAGTATACTGATCATAATTCGCAGGACTTGGAATACGAAATAGACCTGGACAACAATTTCTTCTTTTCTATCAGAAACAATTGTCGCTACTTAACTACAGAACAGTTCAATGGAAGCATTAATACAGATAGGAAATTGTCAATTATCCATTTAAATGGCAGAAGTCTGTGTACAAATTTTAATCGTGTCAAGGAATATTTACAACAATTTTCAAAATCATTCAGTGTAATTTCAATATCTGAAACCTGGTTCAGTATGGATAAATGGGCGAACTTTGAGCTTGAGGGGTATGAACTCAGGTATATGAACAGAAAAAACAAAGGTGGTGGAGGAGTGGCCTTGTATTTGGACAAAAATCTAAAATTCAGAGTGCTAGACAATATGACAACAGTGGTTGATAATGTGTTGGAATGTGTTACAAATCCGCAAAGAAAAAATTAAAAATGTAATCATTAGTTGTATATATAGAGCCCCTGGCTCTAATAATGAGATTTTTAAAGACTGGATGGACGTAATATTTACAAGGGTTAACAACAAAACAGTTTATGTCTGTGGGGATTTCAACATTGATTTACTAAACCCCAATAAACACCAATGACATAAATAACTATACAGTAAGTGGGATACTTATAAATGATATCAGGGACCACCTACCAGTATTTACTGTCTATGATGGTAATTATAAAAATTATAATACTAAAGAGAACAGAGTACAGATGAGTGAAAACTGAAGAATGTATAGAAGCTCTTAAGAATGATTTGATAGCACAGGACTGGGATGGCATATACAGGGAAAATGTCATAGATAGTGCATATAATGAATTTCTTAGAATATTTACATTACTATACAATAAAAACTGTCATATAAAACATTATAGTAAAAAATGTCAACATACAGAATGTCCATGGATTACAAAAGGCTTGCTGAAATTTACAACAGGGAATGTCAGGGAGGCCTGGCAAGGGCTCAATGCCATGACGGGCAGAGAGCAGAAACCTGCCCATATCAAATGCCCTGACCCCACCTCATTTGCAGAGCAGCTAAACACATTCTACAGCAGGTTCGATAACACACAGCACCCGGTGAGAGATGAGACCCCAGCACCCCAAGCCCCCCACACACACTTTCTGTCCAGAGTGAACCCAAGGAAATCATCAGGCCCAGACAACCTAAACGGTCGAATTCTGAGGGAATGTGCCACTCAACTCGGGGATGTCATGACCCAGCTCTTCCAGCTGCTTTTGGACTCCGGTTTTGTTCCTCATACATGGAAAGAATCCAAAGCGAGGGGTGGAAGACGCCTGCCTGACACTTTTGGACACTGTTACTAAAAACATGGACCACTCTCACTCATGTTCCAGGATTTTGTTTATGGACTTCTCCTCAGCTTTTAACATAGTCAACATAAACACCTTATCAGACCGCCTCACCGAACTACAGGTCAACCTAACACTGGTTAAATGGATCACAGACTTTTTACAGGACAGATCACAACATGTAATGGTCAATGGCAAAAGATCCACTAACACTGTCATAAACACAGGGGTCCCCCAAGGCTGTTGTCTTATCTCCCATCCTGTTTTCCATCTACACAAACAAAATAACCTGCAACATGGACAACATGACACTTTTCAAATATGCGGATGACATGGCCTTGGTAGCTCACCTGACGGACTCTAACAGCCTAACAGCTTATCACCAGCAGGTAGCTTCAATTGTTACTCTTATTGAGGAGATCTTCTTAGAGCTTAACAACTAAGGAGCTGTGCTGCTGCAGGAGAGTGACACCTGATGATCAAAGGGCAGGAGGTGGAGCAGGTGGAGGCCTTCACGTATTTGGGCATTGAGGTGGATAGAACACTGTCCTTCTCTGTTCATTCTGAACAAATCTATTAAAGGCACAACAACGGCTCTTTTTGCTGAGGTTTTAATGTGAGCAAAGACATTTTAACAGTTGTCTACAGATCACTCATTGAATCAGTCCTCACTTACAACATCTCAACCTGGTACACATTTCTTTCTGTAAAGGACAAATCCAAACTGTCACAGGTCATCAAACACGCGAGTAAAATAACAGGCATCACACAGTCCTCTCTCTCAGACCTCCACACTCAGGCAGTCAGACGGAAAGCCACCACCATCATACACGACCCTTCACATCCGCTCCACAACTCATTTCAACTCCTTCCTTCAGGCCGTAGATACAGGGTCCCACCAGCAATAACAAACTTAGTAAAAAAAATCATTCATTTCATCCGCAATTCTATGTACATTTGTGAGCACATCAAAGACGAATTTCCAATGCTTCTTGGAAGGGACAATAAAGGTTTTCTGATTCTGATTCTGATTCTGAATGCATGCAAAAAGAAAAATTCATTAGAGATTTCAGAAGAAAGAAAACTAAAGACGCAGATAATAAATATAAACTATATAAATAGATTAACTAATATTGTAAGAGCCAGTAAAAAAGAATATTATAAGAAAATGTTAGATAATAATAGAAATAATATTAAAGAAATATGGAATATATTGAATGGTATAATAAAAAATGGGTCTGTAAAGGCAAGTTATCCCAGCTACTTTATTGACAATGATAAAGAGGAACACGATATGGATGTGGTAGCAAACAACATAAATAATTTCTTTGTAAATGTAGGGCTTGACCCTGCAAGGAAAATTCCTGATTAAGGCAGACCAGATGAGGATGTGGGAAGGTTTATTAAAAGAAATCCGCGCTCAATGTTCCTCACAGCAGTAGACTAAAGGGAAAGTATTGCAATAACCATGAAATGTAATAATAAAAGGTCTACTGATTGTGAAGATATCGATATGACAACAGTAAAAAAGGTCATTGTAGGCATTGCAAAACCACTATATCCATATATCTGTAACTTATCATTTCAAACCGGTACATTTCCTCATAAAATTAAAATAGCAAAAGTCATACCTTTATACAAATCTGGCAACAAGCACTTATTCACAAACTACAGACCGGTCTCATTACTTCCACAATTCTCAAAGATTCTTTTTTTTTTTTTTTTTTTAAAGATATTTTTTGGGGCTTTTTGGCCTTTAATTGATAGGACAGGAAAGGGGGAGAGAGAGAGGGGGAGTGACATGCAGCAAAGGGCCACAGACTGGAGTCAAACCCGGGCCACTGCAGCAACAGCCTTGTACATGGGGCGCCTGCTCCACCACCAAGCCACCAACGCCCTACAGTTCTCAAAGATTCTTGAAAAACTTTTCAATAATAGACTTGAAAAATTTATAAATAAACACCAACTACTCACAGACAGTCAGTATGGATTTAGAGAAAAAAGGTCAACATCACTCGCAATATTAGATTCAGTTGAACATATAAACTCCATAGATCAGAAAAAGTGTGCAGCTGGATTATTCATTGATTTAAAAAAAAGCCTTAGACACAATAGATCATAAAATATTAATAAAAAAAACTTGAACTTTATGGTATCAGGGGGGTAGTTTTGGACTGGGTTATTAGTTACTTGAGTAATAGTTTGTCAAATTAGGTGAAAGCTGCTCTGCATGTTTGGACATTGCTTGTGGTGTCCCCCAGGGGTCAGTGCTGGGCCCCAATTGTTCATTTTATATGTTAATAACATATGCAGTGTTTCAAAACTGTTTTGTTCACAGATGATACAAATATCTTTTGTTCAGGACATGATTTAAATGCTTTAATAGAACTAATTAACTCAGAAATGAGCAAATTAAAGTCATGGTTTAACATAAACAAGTTATCACTAAATCTGAGCAAAACAAAAATAATGTTATTTGGGAATTGCAGAAAAACTACACAAACAAAAATTCAAATAGATGGGGTGGACATTGAAAGGGTTACTGAGAACAGATTTCTTGGAGTTATAATGGATGAAAATCTTAATTGGAAACCTCACATAAAACATGTACAGTCAAAAGTCTCAAGATAGATAGCGTATAGATTACATTTTGATTTGACTTTATATTTTTCATATGTATGTATGTGTTTATATGTGTATATATATATATATAGATATAGAGATATTATGATTATTACTATTATTATTACATATCATACATTATGCAAGTGGTACCTACTCACAGATGTATATCTATATAAATATATATTTATCATAAAGTGTATTCATTATTTAAGTTATGTTATGGATAAAGATATCTATTTATGTATTTATTTTTTTATGTTGGATTGATGTTTATGTAATTAAGGAAGCAGGATACATGATGATCGATATATCGATGATTAATGGAGAAGGGATGAGATTTAATAAGCGTTGCTTCTTCTCACTCCTTTTCGAATGTGCATGGTAAATGATCATTTTTAAATTTTGTAATACAACTTGCTTTGTGTAACATTCTATATACGAACTTTTGTTCTATTTTTTGTTTGTTTGTTTTGTTTTGTTTTGTCTTATTTTGCATACATTTTCGAAATAAACTAAACTCATCATCATCATCAATATGTTGCTGTGCTGAGTAAATTAGCTCAAGACTGCAACTACGGAGACAAGTTATCAGAGATGATATGTGACAGACTTGTTTGTGGGATCGGAGATGACTGCATACAGCGCCAACTGTTGTCAGAGCTGGATTTGACCTTTGACAAGGCACTGAAGCTGGCCCAGGCCAGTGGGACAGCCAGAAAGGATGTAAAGGGCTTACAGTCGCTTGAGTTTGCACCCTCACACATGAGGGCACCTCAAGCAGTGCACAAAATGTCAATAAAGCAGACCCCCAGTAAGCAGCAGCACCAGCATAAGGCTTGCTACAGGTGAGGCGGTGAGCAGCACAGGGCTGGGAACTGTAGGTTCATTAAAGAAACCTAAACAAAGAAAAACACATGCACATCCAAACTGGAAGAAGGGCAGGTGCTGAGCCGAAAACGATGCAAACAACAGAAAAATCAAACAGCTTGCACACTGCAGGGCTCCAATGCTCAGTCGTAATTTATTCAGGTAAGTAACGTTTCGAGCGTCAGGCTCTTCATCAGACTTTTTCTTCATTAAAGAAACCTGTCACAAGTGTGGTAAAGTTGGCCACATTAAGAAAGTGTGTAGGTCCAAAGGCTCAGTGGGAGATTCAAAGGCTAAAAGGGGGGGAGTACAGGCAGGCAAGCAGGGGAGAACTCAGGGAGCAAATTATGTCAGCCAGGGGGAGGATGAAAAAGGTGGCATTGATACAGATGAAGTCATGTTCACACTGACAAAAACTTTTCAATAATAGACTTGAAAAATTTATAAATAAACACCAACTACTCACAGACAGTCAGTATGGATTTAGAGAAAAAAGGTCAACATCACTCGCAATATTAGATTCAGTTGAACATATAAACTCCATAGATCAGAAAAAGTGTGCAGCTGGATTATTCATTGATTTAAAAAAAGCCTTAGACACAATAGATCATAAAATATTAATAAAAAAAACTTGAACTTTATGGTATCAGGGGGGTAGTTTTGGACTGGGTTATTAGTTACTTGAGTAATAGTTTGTCAAATTAGGTGAAAGCTGCTCTGCATGTTTGGACATTGCTTGTGGTGTCCCCCAGGGGTCAGTGCTGGGCCCCAATTGTTCATTTTATATGTTAATAACATATGCAGTGTTTCAAAACTGTTTTGTTCACAGATGATACAAATATCTTTTGTTCAGGACATGATTTAAATGCTTTAATAGAACTAATTAACTCAGAAATGAGCAAATTAAAGTCATGGTTTAACATAAACAAGTTATCACTAAATCTGAGCAAAACAAAAATAATGTTATTTGGGAATTGCAGAAAAACTACACAAACAAAAATTCAAATAGATGGGGTGGACATTGAAAGGGTTACTGAGAACAGATTTCTTGGAGTTATAATGGATGAAAATCTTAATTGGAAACCTCACATAAAACATGTACAGTCAAAAGTCTCAAGATAGATAGCGTATAGATTACATTTTGATTTGACTTTATATTTTTCATATGTATGTATGTGTTTATATGTGTATATATATATATATATATATATATATATATATATATTTTGTTTTTTCCTTAAATATATTATCAATATTATGATTATTACTATTATTATTACATATCATACATTATGCAAGTGGTACCTACTCACAGATGTATATCTATATAAATATATATTTATCATAAAGTGTATTCATTATTTAAGTTATGTTATGGATAAAGATATCTATTTATGTATTTATTTTTTTATGTTGGATTGATGTTTATGTAATTAAGGAAGCAGGATACATGATGATCGATATATCGATGATTAATGGAGAAGGGATGAGATTTAATAAGCGTTGCTTCTTCTCACTCCTTTTCGAATGTGCATGGTAAATGATCATTTTTAAATTTTGTAATACAACTTGCTTTGTGTAACATTCTATATACGAACTTTTGTTCTATTTTTTGTTTGTTTGTTTTGTTTTGTTTTGTCTTATTTTGCATACATTTTCGAAATAAACTAAACTCATCATCATCATCAATATGTTGCTGTGCTGAGTAAATTAGCTCAAGACTGCAACTACGGAGACAAGTTATCAGAGATGATATGTGACAGACTTGTTTGTGGGATCGGAGATGACTGCATACAGCGCCAACTGTTGTCAAAGCTGGATTTGACCTTTGACAAGGCACTGAAGCTGGCCCAGGCCAGTGGGACAGCCAGAAAGGATGTAAAGGGCTTACAGTCGCTTGAGTTTGCACCCTCACACATGAGGGCACCTCAAGCAGTGCACAAAATGTCAATAAAGCAGACCCCCAGTAAGCAGCAGCACCAGCATAAGGCTTGCTACAGGTGAGGCGGTGAGCAGCACAGGGCTGGGAACTGTAGGTTCATTAAAGAAACCTAAACAAAGAAAAACACATGCACATCCAAACTGGAAGAAGGGCAGGTGCTGAGCCGAAAACGATGCAAACAACAGAAAAATCAAACAGCTTGCACACTGCAGGGCTCCAATGCTCAGTCGTAATTTATTCAGGTAAGTAACGTTTCGAGCGTCAGGCTCTTCATCAGACTTTTTCTTCATTAAAGAAACCTGTCACAAGTGTGGTAAAGTTGGCCACATTAAGAAAGTGTGTAGGTCCAAAGGCTCAGTGGGAGATTCAAAGGCTAAAAGGGGGGGAGTACAGGCAGGCAAGCAGGGGAGAACTCAGGGAGCAAATTATGTCAGCCAGGGGGAGGATGAAAAAGGTGGCATTGATACAGATGAAGTCATGTTCACACTGTACAAAATAGATGAACTTGACGTACCAGCAGAAGAGCCATTTGTAGAGACATTGACAGTTAATTAGATAGACACACAGTTTGAGATTTGACTCAGGTTGTGGGGTAACAGTAATGAACTACTCAGTGTTCAAAACTTTAGGGGGAAAAGAGGCACCAAAGCTACGCCCATGTAGAGTGAGACTAAGAACGGGAACTGCCCATTGGTCCGACAGCCCATTGGTTTGACATCCCATTGTTCCGACCATATTAAACCCATTGTTCCGAAGTCCATTTCGAAATCATCATGATGCCCTGTGGTTAAGGTCTGGTTAGGTTTAGGCACAAAAAACACTTGGTTAGGGTCAGGAAAAGATCATGGTATGGGTTAAAATGAAAAAGAAAGTGACAAACACATAAGCCGTGAGCCTGCTCCGCCTCAAGCCTTTCCCAGCTGACCCAGAGTCGGTCGCGGTGCACCATACGCCCGCCGCGAGCCGTTCAGCACCGCGGACAGTCGGACTAATGGGATGTCGAACCAATGGGCTGTCGGACCAATGACATGGACCCACTAAGAACATACACAGGGCAGAGTAAAAGTCTTGGGAGCAGCTGTGGTTAAGGTGCAGCATAAAGGGCTAGTGCAAGACTTACCTGTGGTAGTTGTAGCAGGTTCAGGCCCCAGTCTGGTAGGCAGGTACTGGATTAGGAGGCTAGGGTTACAGTGGGGACCAGCACCCCAGGTCCACCATGTCCAGGAAGAGACCTTGGAGGAGGTACTGGGGGAGTATGGGGAGGTCTTCAAAGACAAACTCTGGATATTCAAAGGCCCCCCAGCGAAAATATATGTGGACAAGGAAGCAGCCCCCAGGTTTTTTAAAGCCAGGCCTGTCCCATACGGCATGAGAGAAAGAATTGAGGCTGAACTCAATTGTCCCCTCACCCACAAGATTATTGAACCAGTAAAACATGCTGAGTGGGCAGCACCTGTGGTCCCTATGTTAAAACCCAATGACACAGCAAGACTGTGCAGAGATTACAAATTAACTGTAAATCAGATCTCAAAACTGGTACAGTACCCAATTCCCAGAATTGAGGACCTGTTTGCCACGCTTTCAGGTGGACAGAAGTTCACGAAATTAGATCTGAGTCATGCCTATCACCAGATTCCCTTGGACGAGGAAGCAAAGAAGTATGTGACCATAAATACTCATAAAGGTTTGTTCACGTACAGAGTGCTACCTTTTGGCGTTTCATCAAGCCCAGCGATATTCCAACGGACCATGGAGGGACTGCTGCAGGGCATCCCTCGTGTGGCCATCTTCCTCAATGACATCTTCCTGATGGGGAATGACGACCAAGAGCACCTGCAGACTCTGGCCATGGTGCTGAAACGGCAACAGGAAGCCTGTCTCAGGGTCAAGAGGGCCAAGTGCTTATTCATGAATGAGGAAGTGATGCTCCTGGGTCATAAAGTGGATGCAACAGGACTGCACTCAGTCCATGAGAAGGTGCAAGCGATCCAGGAGGCACCCACACCTTCAAATGTGACAGAGTTGAAGGCATACCTAGGACTGTTAAACCATTATAACAAGTTCCTGCCAAATCTGTCAACTGTTCTTGCCCCAGTGCACAAACTGCTACAAAAAGAGACAAAGTGGCAGTGGGGAGAGGCACATCAAGCTGCCTTTGACAAATCGAAAGAAATGATGCAGTCTGCTGAAGTGCTTGTGCATTACAACCCAGAGAAGGGCATTGTGCTGTCATGTGACGCATCACTATATGGAGTAGGTGCCGTGCTGTCACATCACATGCCAGATGGAACTGAGAGACCCATAGGATTCACCTCACTAACATTAAATGCTGCCGAGAAGAACTATTCACAACTGGATAAGGAAGGACTGGCAGTGATGTTTGGAATAAAACATTTCCACAAATACATTTACGGACGGAAATTCACTATAGTGACAGATCACAAGCCCTTGTTGTCACTTTTCAGTGAGATGCAAGCCGTACCACAAATGGTCTCACCCAGAGTCCAAAGGTGGGCAGTAACTTTGAGAGCCTACGAATACACAATAGTGTATAAAGAAGGGAAGTACCACTGCAATGCAGATGCCTTGAGCTGCCTTCCTTTACCAGAGAAAGCTGAATTGGAGAGGCTGGAAGAGAGGGTTCTCATGCTGGAGAGCTCAGACATCACACTGGTGACAGCTGATCAAGTGGAAGCATGGACAGACAAAGACCCAGTATTCTCAACAGTGCGGGAGAGAGTACGCAATGGCTGGTCATCTAAACTTAAAGGGGAGGAGTTTGCCCCCTATGAGGTGATTCCTCACCTCATAGGGGGCAAACTCCTCCCTGAACTCGGTATCCAGAATGGGTGTGTGTTATGGGGCTCAAGAGTGATTGTGCCAGAACCAGGCCGAGAAAATGTTGAAAATGAGACAGCTTCATCAGTGCCACCCAGGAGTGTTCAGAACGAAGGCACTGGCTAGGAGTTATGTAAGGTGGCCAAAGTTGGACAAAGAGGTTGACGATACTGTAAAGGGCTGTACAACATGTCAAGAGCACCGCAACATCCCTGCACCAGCTCCATTACACCCCTGGGACTGGCCTGACAAGCCTTGGAGCCGTATCCATGTGGATTATGCCGGACCACTTATGGAAAAAATGTTTTTTTTGTGCTCATTGATGTACATTCAAAATGGATGGACGTGTATCCAGTGAAGTCTGCCACTTCAGCCACCACAATTGAGTGCCTGCGTACCAATTTCAGTAACCATGGACTGCCTGAGTTGTGGGCGTCTGATAATGGCACTTGTTTCACCAGCACAGAGTTCAAAGACTTCCTGAGCAAAAATGGAATCCGTCATGTGACCTCTGCACCCTACCATGCCGCCAGTAACAGGTTAGCAGAGAGAGGGGTACAAACATTCAAGAGAATGATGAAAAAATGTCCAGAGGGCACGCTGACAGCTAAGGTAGCCAGAGTGTTATTTAGCTACAGAGTGAGTCCTCACACTACAACAGGTCTATCCCCAGCAGAGTTGCTTCTCGGGAGGAAGCTACGTTGCACCCTGGATTCAATCCACCCAGACCTAAGCAGGAAAGTGAAGGAAAAACAAGAAAGACAAATAAAATAGCACAACAAAAAGGCAAAAGGATGCTGGTTCAAAACAGGAGACTCAATGTTGACCCAGAACTTCAGTCTAGGACCCAAGTGGATCCCGGAAATCGTTGAGTTGGTGACAGGACCAGTGTCATACAAAGTGATGCTGGGTGATGGGAGAGTAGTGAGGAGATATGTGGACCAGATTCACACTCAACACCAGAGACAAGAAAAATGCAACAAGAACCAACAAGCTGCCTCTACTCAGTTGAGTCAGGCCGACACAAAAAACGAAGCATGGCTGAAAGCTGAGGAGGTGGTACTCAGTGGTGACAAGTTGGAGGAGCCAGCAGCTACTGAAGCTGTAGGCTCAGAGACTGAACAAAGAACTGTAACAAATACAACTCCAGTGAGGAGACAGTCAAAAAGGGAAACTAAGTTGTCCAGTTACCTTAAACACTTTCAGTTGAACTAAGACAGACTCACTAATAGTGTTGGCTGGCACATTAAAGAAAAAACAAAAAACAAAAACAGTTATAATGTTTCTGTGAGAACCTGCTTAAGGAGGGAGGGATGTTGTAACTGTGTGAATTGAGAGAAATATATGTTACTCCTTAGGTCCACTAGGTGGTGCGATGATTTCAGTTGTTACCTGTTGGGAGTTAATACAGAGAGAAAACAAGAAACAGTCAATGCTGTGTACTGTGAGAAATGAGGTGGTCGAGCTGCACACTGTGCCTGTTGGGAACAAAATAAACTATCTCATGTTCATTAAGAAGCCTCCCGTGAGTTACTACACAAACATCACTCAGTATCAGTTCTCCTGTCCTCTCCGCTCCTCCCTCTGCTGCTGAGAAGAGTTACCAAAAATAAGTATACTTGAAGTTCATTTTCTCAAGTATACTTAAGTAAACTTTAAGTGTATTTCCCAGGTATACTTTAACCCTTTGGGTCCTAGGCCTTTTTGGGGTATTTTTACTGCCTTTACTTTTAAGCTGGGCTAACCAGACTTCTATGTGCCTGTATTTTATATTAATTTTTATATCAATGAAAAAAACAAATCCGTATGACTAAATTCTTACATTTTGACATGTATCTCACCATAGCAAGTTGGAAAATGACATATTCTGCCATATATGAAGAGGGGAGACTCTCTGGAATCTGGCAATATAAGAACCATGATGGTGGGACATTCTGTCACTTCACAGTTGTCCAAAACATGTGGTTTGTGCCAGGCGGACATGATTGCCAGTATTTTTTCATTATTGCAAGAAATTCCATTGACTCATTCACAAGTCAAAAATGTGTTTTATCTGAAAGAAACATGCAATTTTTACATCTAAGATAATAGAAAAAGAGTCAACCAAGTGCAATGATGCCCTCCAAGATAATATTTGTTTTTCAGTTTCAGTTATATATCGGGGGGACATTTTGGGCCTTGGTGGGGGACACATGTCCCCCTCAATGTATATGGTGACTACGGCCCTGTCAGGCATGCATAATTAGGCTACAATTGTCTGGGTGCGTAAAGGTGAAGTGCGCTTGTCTTGTCATGCAAGGTTTGATGGAGTGTCAACTGGACAATATGGAGATATTTGCATCTTGAAAGCCGGACTACAAATGTGGATAGACAGGGAGAAACACACGCAAGCCTAAGACGTGGTAAGATACGATATTCCTCACTATATGAAGTGACTGATAACAAGATCTGTATAATGGATTGTAAAGAAATTTGTCAGGTTTTTATTTTGTAGACACTTGATCTGTATTTATAGCGTGATGGGATGACAGCACAATGATGTGTGTGGCATCCCTGGAAAGCTCTGCTCCTCCGCTTTCATGTGATATGTGTGGCATTTCTGTGCGACCCTGCATTCGCAAGTAATCCTTCCAAGAGTAATGTGTGTGCAAAGCTGTATGAAAGCTCTGTTATACATAATTTTAGTGTAACTTTATCATTTTTTTTCGCTGTGAAAACATTGGACTACCGAGTGCTTGGTCTTCTCGGAAAGCAACAATTCCGCTGTTTCATGTGATATGCGTGGCTTCTCGCTATGACAAACGGTTGCGGAGAAAATCCACAGAGAAGAACGGGTGTGAATTTGGACGTACTATGCGTCGTTCGGGCCCATAGGGTTAAAGGGATAGTGCACCCAAAAATGAAAATTCAGCCATTATCTACTCACCCATATGCCGATGGAGGCCCTGATGAAGTTTTAGTGTCCTCACATCCCTTGCGGAGATCAGCGGGGGGGAGCGGCTAGCACACCTAATGGCAGACGGCGCCCCAGACTAACGTCCAAGAACACAAAATTGAATCCACAGAGTATCTCCATACTGCTCAACCATAGTGATCCAAGTGTGCTGCAGCTGCGACATAAAAAGTTGTTTCGAAAAACGTCATATGAACTCTGTTTTTAGCCTCATTGTAGCCTGTAGCTCTGACTGCTAGGAAAGAAAAGAAAATTAAACAAACGGGAAGGAAAGCATGCATCTGCTGTGTAGGGGGACACGCATTAGATGTATGTGTACAGATGGGAAGAATGCCTCATGAGAGGAAGATAGGCTTCTTAAAGGAAAATGGCATCTATTTTGGCTGCTCGTGCACAGGGCACATCAGTAAAGATTGCCAGAAAAGGATTTCCTGCTCATTGTGCAGCCTTAAACATCCCACTATACTTCACAAGGAACCCATTAATGATTCTGAGCAGACGGAGAGGAGCCCATAGTTGCATGTTGACAACACACTGGTGTCAAGTGGTCTTACAGGGGCTGGAGACCAGGACTGCAAACTGCCCATCGTTCCGGTCCAGGTTAAATCTAACAAAGGAACCAAAACTGTCTTCACTTACACTTCCTTAGACCAGGGGAGTACTGCAGTGTTTTGCACTGAGAGCTTAATGCACAAGCTCCACCTCACAGGGAGAAAGGGGTGCATTCTCCTTCGAACCATGGCCCAGGAGAAAGTTGTAAGCAGCAACATCGTGTCAGGACTTGAGGTTGACGCAATGGAGGGGGACAATTTTCTCGAGCTTACAAGAGCTTACACGCAAGAGTCCATACCCGTGCACAGAGGAAATATTCCAACTGAAAGAGATATTAAACAATGGTGACATCAAAGCACTGGAACCACTGGAAGTGGTATGTAGTGTGAATGATGAACCATATGTCATCTGAACCTTGCTGGGCTGGACTGTTAATGGTCCACTGACAGGAGACAGTGGAGAGACTGTTAACTGGGGGCATCCACAAATAACTGTCAACAGAGTTTCAGTTGTAAACCTAGAGGACCTCTGGTAGCAACAGTTTAAGAATGACTTCCCTGAAAGCAGCATTGATGAGCAACCAGGAATGTCAAGGGAAGATCAAAGGGTCCTGGAGTTTGTCACCAACTCAGCAAAACAGGTGGAGGGGCATTACCAGATTGCATTACCTTTAAGGAACATTGACATCAGCATGCCAAATAACAAGAGAATTGTTGAGAAATGCTTGTGTTATTTGAAAAGAAGGTTTAAGAAGGACTCAACGTTTCATACTGAATATAACACCTTTATAAATGACCTTCTGGCTAAAGGCTATGCTGAGAAGGTGCCCGAAGAGGAACTGGACCATGGCGATGGAAAAGTATGGTACATATCACACCAAAGAGTTTACCATCACCACCAAAAGAAAGATCAGAGTTGTGTTTGACTGTGGAGCAAGATATCAAGGAACATCACTGACTGCTTAACTTCTACAGGGCCCTGATCTTACCACCTCTCTGATTGGAGTGGTGACCCGATTTAGGAAGGAACCAATTGTGATCATGGCTGACATTGAATCCATGTTCCACCAGGTCCAGGTCCCTCCTGACGACAGAGACCTCCTCAGGTTCCTCTGGTGGCCAAAGGGGGATATGCAGCAACTACCTGCTGAGCATCGGATGAAGGTGCATTTGTTTGGGGCAACATCATCTCCCAGTTGTGCTAATTTCGCTCTCAGAAAGTGTGCAGAGGACCATGGGCATCGCTACCGTAAGGAAACAGTGGACAAACTATTGCGCTGCTTTTATGTAGATGATTGCCTCGTGTTGGTGGCCACAGAGAAGGAAGCAGTGTTGCTTACAGGAACCTGGTCTCTTTGTGTCCCAAGGGTGGATTTTCTCTTACAAACTGGTTGAGTTACAGGTCTGGAGTGCTGGAAGTCATCCCAGAGAATCACAGAGCAAAAGGCATTGAAGGATTGGACATGGAGCTGGACTCGCTACCTGTAGAGAGAGTGCTGGGTGTGGAATGGAACATTAAATTGGACTCCTTTAAGTTCAAAATGGTACTTAAAGATAGACCACTTACCAGAAGAGGAATCCTCTCGACTGTCAGCTCCATCTACGATCTCCTTGGAATTCTGAGCCCTGTAGTTTTAACAGCAAAGAAGATCCTGAGAGACCTGTGCAGGAGAGGGATAGGCTGATATGATACTGTGCCTGAGTCAGTCTCTAAAGAATGGTTGGAGTGGCTGCAGCAGCTGCATCTGTTGGAAAGATTTATTAAGCCACCAGGCTTTGGAGAAGTTACTTCAGCCCAGTTACATCATTTCTGTGATGCCAGCGAACATGGATATGGAACAGTGACTTACCTGCTGTTGAAAACCAAGAACTCGGAAGTACAAAGTGCTTTTGTGATGGGAAAGGCTCGAGTAGCTCCTTTGAAATGTGTTAGAATCACCAGGATAGAGCTTATTGTTGCAACTATGGCCAGCCGCATTGACATGCTGTGGAGGAAAGAGTTACAGATGGATCTTTTGGACTCGGTGTTCTGGACAGACAGCACATCTGTTCTGAAATACATTAGGATTGAGACTTCATGGTTTAAAGTCTTTGTTGCAAACCGGGTCTCACAAATTCTCCAGGTTTCCTGTTCTGCTCAATGGAGGTACGTGGACACCAGCAGCAATCGAACAGATAGAGCCTCCAGACGTGTGAAAGTTGATGCGTTCATCGCAGATGCTACATGGGTGTCAGGGCCTAACTTTCTTGTTGACCAGGAAGACCTCAATTACCTTTCACTTGGCGACCCTGAAGTCAGAAGAGTTGCAGTGAATGTTGTCCAGGCCAGGGAAGAACCTGTAACCCGTCTGATCGAGTACTTTTCCTCTTGGACAAGTCTAAAGAAATCAGTGGCGTGGCTCTTGAGGATTAACCCTATGGGCCCAAACAATGCATTGTGCGTCACACCTGTTCTTCTCTATGGATTTTCTCCGCGACCGTGTGTCATAGCCAGAAGCGGAACCGTAGCTTTCCGACAAGACCACGCACTTGTCGGTAGTCCAATGTTTTCACAGCGGAAAAAAATGAAAAAGTTACACTAAAATTATGTATAACAGAGCTTTCATACAGCTTTGCACACACATTACTCTTGGATGGATTACTCGCAAACGCAGGCTCGCACAGAAATGCGATGCATATCACGTGAAAGCGTAGGACCAGAGCTTTCCAGTGATACTGTCATCCCATCACGTTGTAAATACAGATCAATTGCCCACAAAATAAAAACCTGACGAATTTCTTTATAATCCATGATACAGATCTTGTTATCAGTCACTTCATATAGTGAGGAATATCGTATCTTACCACGTCTTAGGCTTGTGTGTGCGTGTGTTTCTCCCTGTCTATCCACATTTGTAGTCCAGCTTTCAACATGCAAATATCTCCATATTGTCCAGTTGACACTCGTCAAACTTTGTATGACAAGACCAGCACGGAGCAAACAAAGTGGCAAATATTATCTTGGAGGACATCATTGCACTTGGTTGACTCTTTTTCTATTATCTTAAATGTAAATATTGCATGTTTCTTTCAGATAAAACACATTTTTTGACTTGTGAATGAGTCAATGGAATTTCTTGCAATAATGAAAAAATACTGGCAATCATGTCCGCCTGGCACAAACCACATGTTTTGGACAACTGTGAAGTGACAGAATGTCCCACCATCATGGTTCTTATATTGCCAGATTCCAGAGAGTCTCCCCTCTTCATATATGGCAGAATATGTCAACATCCAACTTGCTATGGTGAGATACATGTAAAAATGCAAGAATTTAGTAACACAGATTTGTTTTTTTCATTGATATAAAAAATAATAGAAAATACAGGCACATAGAAGGACATGGAATGATGGCCAATCTGGATAGCCCAGATGTGTATGTAGCCTTTATCATGACTGTGATATGAGCTTAACAGTAAAAGCAGTAAAAAATACCCCAGAAACAGGCCTAGGGCCCATAGGGTTAAAAGCTGGCTCATGTCCTGTGTAAAGAAGGGAAGACAATTACATCTGACCTTTGCGCAGTCTAACATCAACAAGAAACAACAGGAATCATCTATGGAAAGGCAGATGAAAGATGAGGACAGCGGTGCACAGGAGCCTCACAGTGAAAGACCTGGACCAGGCTGAGCTAGCTATCATCAAGTTCTGCCAGGGAAAGAGATTTCCTGATGAGCTAACCAGTCTGGGGAAAGGACAGCCTGTTAAAAGGTCCAGTCACCTCCATAAGCTCTGTCCACAGCTGCAAGATGGAATCCTGAGAGTTGGTGGTCGGCTCAGTAGATCGTCTATGCCTGTGGAAGAGAAACATCCTATAATCCTAACAAAAGATCTCCACATCTCAGCGTTCTTACTTAGACATGTACATCGGGAAGTGGGACATGGTGGCCATAACCATATGCTGTCTAAGCTGAGAGAGAGACACTGGATAGCTGGTGTGAGTTCAGCCATCAGGAGAGTGCTAGCCAAGTGTATCATCTGTTGCCGTCTGAATGCCAGTGTTTCCCATACATTCATTTATCTGTGGCGGTGCGCGACGAATAAATTATCTCTGCCACATATAGATTTTTTTTTTCGACCTCGCTCATAAACACATTATAATGGGACTCACTATCTGTGAATGTAGCTTGTCATTACAATTTCGGTGCAATAGGTGGCGGTATGCATTGTAAAGACGCACTTAACGCACCTGGTCCGCCAGAAGAAGAAGAAGAAGAAGCAGACGTAGTAGCAGAACGGATCCAAAGACGAAAGTAAGACCTCTCGGTACAAATATGTGGGCAAACAAGTCCAAAACTGGTCCGAACAACTCTAACTCATCATGTTATATTAGCCTGTGTCTGTATTAACATAGCTGGAAGCTCAACATGTGCAGAGACATTATCTCATGCTGTTAGTAGTGTTAACTGCAGCGCAAGTCCCGTAGCAGCTCACCCCCCCGTTAATCAATTACAGCGGCTGCACCGGCAACGGGAGCGGCGCGACAACCACCGTCTGTCGTGTGACAACTCTCTATTTTACGCGGCTCTTATATTTTTGTCGGGCTACGCTCCCCTACGCGACCCTCCAGCAGATAAAAACTACATGAAATAGTGTGCTAAACGAGCATAATGTGTTTTTAAATGAATAAACCATTATCAGAGGTGATATGTGATGATTTTTTTTCATGCATTTACCCATGTTTATCCATGACATTGTGTAAATGTCTGTGGCGGACATTTGAAAGCGAGTAGGTGACAAACAGTACAGTAAACTTGTAGATAACTCAAATATATGTAATAACTTAGGTGGAAAATGCTTTAACATTTCATGCAGCCTCTCGGCTCAGCAAACGGTAAACAACCCCACTGGCTTCTCTACGTGTCGCTTAGTCAGTGGAGCCCAAATGAATATGCCGCGATGCTACGCTGATGTGACGCTTACGTTTGCAGCCGGTGGAGCCCGGCCCTAAGGTTCTGCTCGTTAGTAATTAACTCTGACGTTGGATGTTCACTCCTTCACACAGATGAGTATTGAGAAATATTTTCAATACCCCCTCCATATGCCCCCCCCCCCCGGCAGAGAAATATTAGCAGGAGGCGCTCACACACCCAGTTGCATACTTAATGTCTTAAACAGTGCCCTGTGCCCCCATAGACATCCTCAACATGAGAGGCAGGCTGACCTTTATATAGAAACAGGGCTGAAGCAGACAGGAGGCTGCCAGCACAGAGCCAAGGTTAACAGCAAGTGAGAAACAAGACACAATTTAACTGTCAAGGCAAATTAAATCACTGTTTGACATTCTCACAATGTAGAGCCAGCCTCATTATCATAATATACTGATGTACCTTGAACTTGACCTTCAAAGCCCTGTGGATGGTTGAATGTGCAGAATATGCCCTTGACTCTAAGCATGATTAGAGATTTTCATCTCTGTACCATTTAGCCTATTATGTGAGACGGAAGTTGATGAAAAAGGGCTTTGGGCTGGCAGATGCTTCCCCATGGAGAAGTGGTAAATGAAATTTCATCAGGCTTTTGGTGTAACCCAATTAATATGTCTAAAATAATGTGAGATTAGCTTCCAGTTTCATTTGTGTTCAACGATAAAGCAAACAAAAGACAGTTACTAATGGTAGTTTTCTAAGTCACAATCATCTTTATTGTGCTGCCGTCCAGTCTTTTTTAAATGTGAGGCACTTCAAGGATCCAAAAGAGTCCTCACTCACTGGTGGTTGTTCAGAGGCTTAGCAAAGTCTATAGATGCAACACTGAATAAAGGCTCTTGTGTTCTTACATCCATTGAATCTGGCTGTGTTTTGTTTATGATATGATGCAGCTCAGTGTCAGTTTCAATGTCCATTGCAAGTGTTCCAATATCAGTGTTTGTTCTTCAGCAGACATGTATCTAGCAAGCATATAGCACTACCTAGCATAGCACATGTTTGCAACTTATTCAGATGCATAGACATTTTTAGGTTGTACCTGGCTACCCCAGGTACAACATTGTTTTATTCAGCCTATTCTCATTCCGCAGTCATCAAATAGTGCCAGCTCAGTGGCCTAGTGGTAGAGTGTCCGCCCTGAGACTGGGAGGTCGTGGGCTCAATCCCCGGCCGGGTCATACTAAAGACCATAAAAATGGGACCCATTGCCTCTCTGCTTGGCACTCAGCATCAGGGGTTGGAATTGGGGGGTTAGATCACGCACCACCGCTGCTCACCGCCCCCTCAGGGAATGGGTCAAACACAGGGAACAAATTTCACACACTCAGGTGTGTGACAATCAGTGGAACTTTAATCTTTAATCTCTTTGTAAGTGATTTCGACATCAGACACTGACGCCATAAGCCATCTGTTTGTGACGGGCAGCATCAGTTGGTAACAAGGCCGGACAGCACCTTTTGCAGTGTTATGATATGCCACTGGAGGCATCAGTTTGAAACACTGCTAGTAACGAGGAAATATAAGGAGCTGAAAGTCATTATAGGGCAGGTAGGAGAAGTGGTGGATAGGTCAAACAAACCAAAAACCAAAGAATATTTTTTTCTAAACTGATCCGTGTACCGTTTGTTCATTTGAATTTCAATTAAGAACTAAAAAAAAAAATAAAATGGAAAAACTATTTGTTATTTCATTATTTGTTTTTCAATGTCCAACAAAAAAACAGATTGACTTCTTTTTCAAATATTTCATTTAGTGTGCAGGTCAGAAATAGAAGGTCTCAATCCCTTTTTTTATTTTGATATTTTTTTATTTTTATTTTATTTATTTTTATTTATTTATTTATTTGAACATGTAAAAAAAAAATTAAATAAAAATAAGCAATTGATTAAAACAATTAGAAAGAGAAGAAAACAATATATTCACATCTCATTTACATGTTCAAAAGGAGTAGGAAGAAGTATAAACTTATCTGGTCCTACCCCTTGTTCACTCAATATTCATATCAATAATAATAATAATAATACTGTAATAACAACAACAATAGTAATGCTAATAATAACAACAAGAACAAGAAACAACAACAAACAACAACAACAATAACGACTACAATAATGACAACGACATACGACAACAACAGTAACAACGAAAACAACATATAGATACACTCACTTACATATAACATATTAATTATGACTGTTGTAATCCCTCCTCCCTGTATTTAGTGAAAACCATGTGTTTATACCTGTTTTTAAAGTGATTCATGTTTGGACACTGTTGTAACTCCACATTCAGACTGTTCCATAGTCTCACCCCAGCAGGTGAGACTATGGAGTTTTGAAGTTTAACCCCCCCCCTTAAATTATACCCACCCTCTCTTTCCTGAAATATTTCCTGTATGTTATGTGGTAGAAGATTATTTCTTGCTTTATACATGAATACTGCTGTTTGATATTGCACCATGTCATAAAGTTTAATTATTTTAGATTTTATGAATAATGAATTGGTGTGTTCCCGAAATCCGACATTGTGAATTATTCTAATAGCTCGTTTTTGTAGACTGAGGTGGCTGAGTGGCTGTAAAGAACTTATGTATGAGTTTCCCCAACCTCTGTGCAATAATTCAAATACGGTAATACTAGTGAGCAGTACAGAATGTGGAGTGACCTGTGGTTCAGAAAGTGCTTTGCCTTGCCTAGGACTGAGATGCTTCTAGACAGTTTAGTGTGGATATGTTTGATGTGAGGTTTCCAGCAAATTTTATCATCTATAATCACCCCAAGGAATTTGATTTTGTGTACCCTTTCTATACTAACACCCTCTATATGCACCCGTGCTTGATTGTTGATTTTTCTGTTTCCAAATACCATTATTTTTGTTTTACTCAAGTTTAGTGAAAGCTTGTTTATGTCAAACCATATTTTTATTTTGCTTAGTTCTAATGTGATTAAGTCCAAAAGTTGCTGCAAATTCTCACCACACCCCAGTATATTTGTGTCATCAGCAAACAATATAAATTTCAATAGCTGTGATGTCCTGCATATGTCATTTATGTATATGATGAATAGTTTTGGTCCTAGCACTGATCCCTCAGGTACACCACACACAATGTCCAAACACGATGACTGAGATTCCCCCATCTTCACAAACTGTTTTCTGTTTTTTAAATAGTTTCTGACCCACTCTGATACCACACCCCTAATCCCATAATGTTCCAATTTATTGATAAGTATTTCATGATTTATGGTGTCAAATGTTTTTTTTTAAATCAATGAACACATATTTCTTATTGTCAATGGTGTTTGTGATTTCTTCAATGAATTCTGTTAGAGCTAGAGAAGTTGACCGGTTTGACCTGAATCCATACTGACTGTCCGAGAGTAATTTGTGTGTATCTATGAAACTGTCTAATCTGTTGTTGAAGAGTTTTTCTAGAATTTTTGAAAATTGTGGGAGAAGAGAAACAGGCCTGTAGTTTGTGAAGATGTGCTTATCTCCAGTTTTGTACAATGGGATGACTTTGGCTATTTTCATGCTGTCAGGAAATTGACCAGTTTGGAAAGACAAATTGAAAATGTGGTTTAGTGGTTTGGATATCCCGTCTATTACCATTCTGACTAGTTTGGTATCAGTGTCATTATAATCAGTGGATACTTTATTTTTGCATTTCTTGACAATGTCTATAATCTCTTTTTCTTCTACCGGTTTGAGATACATTGAACTTGGGTTTATTGCTATAAGAGTATCACTATTGTTGTTCACTGGAGCTGGATTTTTTTTTAGCTAAATTGGGTCCTACATTTACAAAAAAGTGATTGAAGTTGTTGACCACCTCATCCATGTTATTGATCTCCCTATCATTATCAATAAAGTAGCTTGGATATTTAGATTGTTTTGAGCCATTTCTAATTATGCCATTTAATATATTCCATATTCCCTTGATATCCTTCTTATTCTTGTCTAGTAGTGTATTATAATAATCCCTCTTACAGATTCTCATGATGTTGGTTAACTTGTTTTTGTATATCTTATACTTATCTTCTGCTTCTTTGGTTCTATGTTTAACAAATTCTCTGTATAGTGTATTTTTTATTGCAGGTATTCTGTAAACCCTTGGTGATCCACTGCTTATCTCTATACTTTTGTTTTCTGTAGTAACGTTTAATTGGACAATTTTTATCATATAACTGTTTGAATATTCTTAAAAATTCATCATAAGCTTTGTCAGTATCCACTTCATTATGCACTGATTCCCAGTTCTGAGCTAATCGATCATTTTTTAAAGCAATCATGGCCTCGTCCGTCCTAACCCGTCTGTAATGTGGTTTATTGTCCTGCTGTTTTTTTGTGTAGTTGCTCTTGTATACCGTAAAAACTGGAAGGTGGTCGCTGATGTCATTTATTAATAGCCCGCTTACTGTATCATTATCAATGTCATTTGTAAATATATTGTCAATTAATGTAGCACTATGAGAAGTTATCCATCTTGGTTTGGTGATTTTGGGATGTAGACCAATGCTGTACAGCGTGTTGATGAATTGTTCTGTCTTTATATTATTATTGGGATTTAGTAAGTCAATATTTAAGTCACCACAGACAAACATAACTTTATGGCTTGTTTTAGAAAAGTGTTCCTCCATCCAGTTTTTAAATATATCAATATCAGATCCTGGTGTTCTGTATATGCAACTCACAATGAGATTTTTCTTTTTTTCCACACAAATTTCTATTGTGAGACTTTCAAGAACATTATCCACCACTGTTGACAGTTTTTCCACCACCTTATAATTGCAGCTCATATCAACAAACAAGGCTACACCACCACCGTTTTTGTTTTTTCTGTTCATACAAATCAAATCATATCCTTCAATTTCACAGTCCATGCCTTTTTCATTGTTGAACCAATATCAGATCCTGGTGTTCTGTATATGCAACTCACAATGAGATTTTTCTTTTTTTCCACACAAATTTCTATTGTGAGACTTTCAAGAACATTATCCACCACTGTTGACAGTTTTTCCACCACCTTATAATTGCAGCTCATATCAACAAACAAGGCTACACCACCACCGTTTTTGTTTTTTCTGTTCATACAAATCAAATCATATCCTTCAATTTCACAGTCCATGCCTTTTTCATTGTTGAACCAAGTTTCAGATATTGCAATTATATTGAATGGCCGTGTGAAGTGACTTAAATAATCTTTAATGTTGTAGAAATTGGCATATAAACTTCTGCTGTTAAAGTGGATTATTGAAAGTTTGTTTTCAGTATTAACTGTGTTGTTGAACTGTTCATCTGTATAGTAGTGGCAGTTGTTGACATTCAGGAAAAAATTGTTTTCTGGATCAATGTCCATTTCAATATCATGTGGCTGGTGTTCAGTGTATTGAAGAGTGTTTATCTTCAGGTGATCAAGTTCATCAATCCTTTGTAATATATGATTGGCTACGGGATGTGTATGTGTTGTGTTTATAGTCATATGAGAGTTTTAAGGTTCAGAATACAGTGGTCGGAGATTAATGTTTCTAGGTAGTTTTTGGTGTACTGATGCAGGGATGAATAATCAGTTTGTCATGTCGCAGATAGGCAATATCTCCTCTGGCTCTGGCAGCTCTCAACTCTGGCAACAGCTCCTTCCTCTTTCTTCTTACTGACTCAGTGTAGTCCTCGTTAATGTAAATTTTGGTTCCTTTAAGAGATTTGGTGCGTTGCAGTATGGTTGTTCTGTCCTTGTACCTGAGGAACTTCACAACAATGGGCCTTGGTCTATCGCCTCCAGGTTTCCCTGAGCGATGGGCTCTCTCCATCTTGATCTCTTGCCGAAGTTGTAGCTTTTCGGCTAGGACCCTCTTGATTTTCTCCTCCGTCTCAGCCCAGGTTTCCCCGGGTGATTCCTCGATCCCATCAATCACCAAGTTTAATTATTTAATCACTCTCATTTCTGTACCCCGGAAGTTATTCAGCCTAGCACATACTTAATTTACTGTCTAATACTGATCGTAGGCTGTTGTTTATTATGGCTGCCTTGGAGTCCCAAGGATTATGCGCTTGTTGCCGCGACGTAAAACATAACTTTGACTCCGTAACATCACCATTGCTCTCGAAAGCTCTGGTAGATCTGCAGTGATCCCATTCACAGCTTCCTATTGGAATTTCTCGGTCCACCTTAAATGTCGCATAATGCCTGTAGATGGCGGTCAGTCATTTTCAAGCTAATTCATGAACTGAAAAATTGAGCAAATACAGGGAAAATTTAATGAGAATGATCAGTAGAGTGCAATTGTCCTAAATTTTGAGCATTTTAACTGTAGCATATCTTTCTTATTGTCCTTACTCATGGTAAACTGCTTTTCAGTCTTGCTATTTCTGCCTATTTGCTGTGGTCTTGTTTGCTCTGTATTAAAAACTCTTAAGAAACCAATACTCCAAGAAGACAGGAGATGTCAAAGGTTATCATAATCCTGAGTTTTATTCATTTTACTGTAGTATTTTTCTTAATGATCTCAATGAAATGGTCCAGATCACAAGCCACTATACTTAGACTAGTCGAATAGAATAGAATAGAATAGAATAGAATAGAAGCTTTATTTGTCATTGCATTGAATACAGTGTATTAACACAACGAAATTCAAGGTGCCACTCCTGATCAGTGCTTTAAAAAGAATAAATAGTAATAATAAATATGTGACACCCCCCCTTCCCCTACATACACTTCACTCTCTCTTTTTCACACACACACACACACACACACACACACAACTGTCTAACATCTTCCCATCCCTCCCTGACAAAACACACCCACCCGCACACAAATGCACAAATGTGTAAAATAGCAGCAGGTTACACCATAGTGGGAAAATAATCTGGACTAGATTATCATGGAGAATCCAGAGACTCATTAAAATACAGCTTCTGATTTGTGAAACCTTTACTCTATTTGTGAAAATGCAAAAAAGGGTGATTTCACTGCTTTTTTTTTTCATCCAGACCACATTAGACTAGGTCCAAATTGTCACGAACTGGGCTGCACGGCCATGACAAAGAGGGAGATGCATACACAAGGAAAGCCAATTAATGGATTTTATTTACTAAAGAATAAACATAAGAAAAAGAACCTACCGTATTTTTCCAAATAGCAGCCCGGGCGTTTATTTCACAAAATCGATTTTGACCCCAGGCTTTTAAAAGAACCAGGCGGCTATTTGCTCAAGGCTTTTATTTTTTTTGCACTGACCTGCACCAGGCCGTTATTTGGTTACAGTTCCTGTCCACTATGTTTTTTAGTGCAAAAATACTGTATAATGTAGGGGTGACTTCGTGTACAAAAATCTCTAAACATTTAGAGTGGGTCATTTTTTTCGTGTACACATGTACACGGGTTTCACCGCTGGGTGGTGCTATTGCATTATACCAGTAAAGCCCCAGTTATCCGAATACCAACCGAACGGGCCATTTAACCAACAGTTAGAGGCCGCCACACCGAAATATCGCCATCCCGACGGTCCGCCATCCCGAATTCTGGTCCCTGAGTCCTGACAGTAAGCTATGGCGAACCTGTAGAAGCCGTATTCCCCATGCATGTCAGTGATTTTCACGTGAGTAATTCAGGCTGACATTACCTGTTTTTCAGCGAACTCTTCTGGTAATTTTATTAAAAAGCATGGCATATAGGTCCGCAGTAACTTATTATTATTATTATTATTATTATTGGGTCTTATAAGAGTGGGCTACAATGAGTACCAGGCCATCAAATCACAGCATCCGCGGTGAGAGGACACAGAATTGTGTGCGCTTTTACGCACGTGGGTCAAAGCGATCACAGATATTTGATGTGGGAAAGATGTAGCCAGATGTATTACCTGTTTTAGATACGTGGCTTTCTGTTCGTCCGTCTGTCCCTCCGTCCGTCCATAGCATGAGTCATGTGCACCACTTCACCACCGACCCATGTGTAAAAGCGCAAACAGTCCCTCAAGGAGGGACAGCCATGAGGCAACGAATGAGGAAATAATCGCCCGGGCATTTAATCGGACCAGCGTTTAACACGCAAAATGGGGTCAAACCCCCGGCGGCTATTAGGTGCCCGGCGGCTATTTGCCACCGGGCGACTATTTGGAAATATACAGTAACTAAACATTACGTGTGCAATCAGTAATGTCAGTGGTGTAGGTGAGGGCATGAGTGAAACAATGTATTGTGTGTGATGTTTTAGGGTGTAGGAAGCTAAGACAAAACCAAACCCAAAACCAAATGCTGCCTCAGGAAGGACAGTGTGGCCAAACACTAAATCATTTGGATTAAACCCTGTACTTTTTGCACTACCCCCCGCACAGTCAAAAGCAACCAGGGTAGCCCCTCCTCCCAGTCCCCAACCAGCTCAACACAATATGCCTCCAAAAGAGACTTGAGTTTGGTGGAAACGCTCCAGAGCCCCTTGACTCTGAGCATGATAAGCTGTTGACTGATTATGCCTGATCCCTAACAGTTTCAACACTTAGGCCATCAGATGGGAAGAAAAGTTGGATCCCTGATTAAGTACTCAAATGGTTGACTAACAGCTGGAATCAGCTGTAACTGAGCTGGTTCAATGACCTGGTTTGGCTTACCAGTTAGCTGAAAAGAACCACAGTTCTTAATGTGCAGAGAAACGTCCTTCTTCAGTTGAGGCCAAAAAAAAAAAAAAAGTCGTAAAATCATGTCATAGGTCTTCGGGACCCCAAAGTGCCCCGACCTGTCATGAGCAAGCTCCAACACATGGCTACGCAACTTGGATGGAACTACTTGAAAAATGGGGTCACCAACAAAATCCTCACCATGGGGCAACCACGTCCTCAGCAAAATACCATCCTGAATAAAGTAACCACTGGCAACATTTTTCACCTCACTGGCTGACAACACAGACCCAAACAGCTCTTTCAAATACGGATCAGCTCTCTGCTCACTCTGCAGGTCACTGTGAGACACAGACAAAGGGAAATCAGGCAAACATGGCAACGCAGTCTCCACCTCCCCTTCCCCCTCCTTCGACTCAGCCTGACTCATTGCCTGTGTAACCGCACATGCTGGAAAAACTTTAGGAAAACACACAGCACTTTTATCAAGCTGCTCTGAACTCAAAGGAGAAGTAGTGACCACTAGAGGCGGTGACTCACTCACCCAAACACGACTGCCAGCCAAATCATTACCCAGAATGATATCAATCCCTTCAACTGGTAATGCTGGTCTCACAGCAATAGGCACCTTGCCCTGCACCAAGCCACAGTCTAAGGTCATCTTATGTACTGGGACAGGTACCAACCCCAACCCCATTCCTCACATAAGGATCCTACCCCCAGTATCAGTTTTCTCTGAAAATGGCAAAACAGATTCCACAACATAAGAATTAACAGCACAGTATCTCTCAAGATCTAAACGGGAATCTTAGTTTCACTACCAGCCTGTGTTACAAACCCATCAGAGACAAAAGGCCGATATGACACACTGGGGTCATCAGCCACACCAAATTCTGCCTGCCCAACTTGACACAGTCCCACATCCACAGGACCAGGAACACTTGCAGCCAGGGCAGCAGGTTTTAGACGGCCGCTTCCTGCGTGCTGCTTCCTAGCCCTAAGCATTGGGCAGTCTGACTTCCAGTGGCCTGGCTCATGGCAGTAAGTGCACAAATTCTCACCTTTTCCCCCCTTACCCGAAGAACCCCCAAAGCGAACAGACGACCTACCACTAGCATCCTTGTGCCTCACAGGCTCCCGCACAGGCTCACTGTACTGGCTTTTATGAATGAGGACATATTCATCCGCCAGTTCTGCAGCCTCAGCCACAGTTTTAACCTTACACTCAGTAAGATGTGTAGCCACCAGACTGGGCAGAGAGTTCTTAAACTGCTCCAAGATGATCAAATCACACAAACTCTCAAAATCTTCAACATCAGAGGACATACACCAATGATTGAAATGGGTAGTCAGCTCCCTCGCAAACTCCAAATGCGACTGGTTAACCCTTTTTTCCCCACGTCCTAAAACGCTGGCAATAGGCTTCCAGGACTAACTCATACACCTTTAGTACAGCAGCCTTGACTGACTTATAAGTTAGACTGTCATTACTTAAAGATGCATAAGCCTCCTGTGCCTTCACAGACAACACACACTGCAACAGCAACATTTGCTCAGAGTCTGACCAACCCCCTGCCTGTGCAACCCGCTCAAACAGAGAGAAAAAAACATCTGGATCCTTCTCATTGATCTTTGGCAAAAGCTGCAAATTCCTCACAACATCAGGAGCCCCAGAGAGCAAAGATGAACCTTCCTCCCCTTGCAAGACATCCCCAGAAAGCTTACCATCTCTGACTAAACCCAACCTAGCAGTCTGCAGTGCTATCTTTGCCTGCTCTGTCTCACGCCGCAACCGTCCAATTGTGACCTGCTTTTCCACCTCCAGTCTATGCCTTTCTGTCTCAGCCTTTTGCCTCTCCTTCTCATGAGACAGTTGCAACAAAAGCGACTCTTTTTGCTGCTCAAAAGTCAAAATTCCCACTGGAACTTAAAGTGACTGTGCTGCTAGTGCATGACCAAGTCCCTCTTTCTTTGCACCCAACACCCCTTTCTCAACTAACTGCAGCTTAAAGTTACAATGTGTAATTTACGTGGTTGTTTATTAGCAAATATCAACTATTGCTTTCATAAATATATATTTACTAAAGTGTAATGCAATTCACATACAAATGGAAGCTTTCTCATAGGCTTAGAATGATTTCTCTATATATACACAGGCAGGGTGCAGTCTGCTGGAGGCTGCCCTCTTGCGTCGCCATATTTGAATATAGTGGCCAAAAGGGATATACGCGCTTCGCCTTTCGCGTTTACCTAGAACTTGCCATCACTGGAGACGGTTAAGGTGAAGATCAATCCGGGGCACTTCTGCGTGAACCTGCTTTGTACTTTTATGATTCTGTTGCACTTTAAATGGAGGACCACACATATGTTTTGCCCCCTAAAGCCCTATTCGGACGGGATTAGTTTTACATAGGGACGAGGGGTAAAGTAATAATTACCAGAGATTTTAGTCCCGTCCGAATGTGCCATGTCAGTAATCATTACCGCACGATGTTAGTAAAGATTACCGCGACTTTTACCTTCTGTAAAAGGGTCCAGGACAATTACCTCAGGTAATACTAATCCCGTGCGAATAGACCAGCAGTAAACATGTGTGTTAGGGCTGTCAAAAAAAAATCGAAGTTAGAAATATATTCAAATCTATTTATTTTTTTATAAGTTCGAACCTAAATTTGATCATTTGAATATCATTAATAATTAATTAATACTATCAATAATGTTGTATATCACGGCAAATCCCGTTCGGGCGGAGATGGCTCGCGCACGAGCCGGGCCAGAGAGGGACGCAGCGGGAGGGAGAGAGTGATGCCGAGATCGAAAAGTGGCTGAGGGTATGTCGATTGCTGCTCAGCGGCATATACCGATCCCCAGACTGGCATAAAGATCCCTAGACTGGTATATACCGATCCCCAGACTGGCATAAAGATCCCTAGACTGGTATATACCGATCCCCAGACTGGCATAAAGATCCCTAGACTGGTATATACCGATCCCCAGACTGGTATAAAGATCCCTAGACTGGTATATACCGATCCCCAGACTGGCATACAGATTCTCGGAGTGGTATGCTGCTATTATGCCGCTGTTACTCCACCGACACACGACGGTATGTGCCGTTTGAGATTGTTATGGCACTGAGAGACGGTTGGATGGGTACCGCCCCCTGATGAATATGCAAATATAATGCCACTGGGCTGGTTTGACGACAAGTACTGCCGTAAATGTATACATTTTTTTTTTGTCTTTATTGACAATGCTAACATGACACTTTACCGCAAGTAAAGGAATGTATGTATGTTATGTTGTTGGGGTGTACGCATATAGACAGTAATTACACGTGGGACTCTTACTATATGATAGTAAAGTAATAGGCCTATGTCTAAATGTCCGCCTATAAACTACTTAAAGCTAATGAAAGTGCTAGCCTTAGCTAACATGGCTAATGTTAGCCCAGCCACTGTAGCCAGTCTGACTAATCGATAGCAGAAACTTTGAGCCAGCCAACAAAACAATACTTAGTGACAGGTTTTCATTATTAGGAGAACACAATAATACATTACTTCATATAAAATCTACTTCGCAGAACATTAACCATTGTGGCATATTATGTATCATGTTTACTATACATTGAGATATTTTCTAACTATTGTCAATCAATGTGTGTGAGTGTGCGTGTGTGTATGTATGTATGTATGTATGTATGTATGTGTGTGTGTGTGCATGTGCTTGTTACAGTAAAACTACCAGGTGATTATTTATTTTTATATGTGTGTATGTATATATACACACATATAAAAAATAAATAATCACCTGGTAGTTAAATAATCACCTGGTAGTTTTACTGTATACTTATTGTGATAAGAAATTTTGTGTCTCAATTTAATTGTTACTTCTATGTTTCATCTAGGTCTTGGATCATGCTATTCTACTCAAGTCTATGCAGCAGCATATGTCCTTGAATATCACAAGTCTCATTCAGCCAACACTGCTCCCCTACTACCAACACACCACTCCTGCTTCAGCACCATATGATGTCCTGCATCGACACACTGATCCAGTGTATAAGCCTTTGGGCATCGATATACCAATTGATCCAGCGGTATAAGTCTTTAGGCATGGATATACCGCTACTCTTCCAGCGGTATAAGCCGTTAGGCATGGACACTTCCAGTGGTATAGGCCTTTAGGCATGGACACCTCTAGCGGTATAAGCCTTTAGGCATGGACATACCGCTACTCTTCCAGGGGTATAAGCCGTTAGGCATGGACACTTCCAGCGGTATAAGCCTTTAGGCATGGACATACCACTGATGAGCCAGAGGAATATAGTCGTTTATATGATGCCAGTGGCCACCAACTGGGATGCAAACGTTGATTTTAAGATGCGGTTATAAAATGAATGTGTCACAAGTCACCATTAAATTTGTTCACTCATTTTGATCATTTCTTTAGGCTGAGACGTGATATTGATAAGTGACTGTGTGTAAGGCACAAGCTAAACACATGTAGCTATATGATGCTTTCCACCTTTGTGGCAAGTAACATTGTTATGATGCAGTAAGTAGTGCAGCGGCCTTACAGTCAGGAGAACTGTGGAAGTTTTAACTGATCATGTGAACGTTATTTATCCATTGTTTTTTTTTCTTTTTTGCAATGAAGACATCCTTTATCCACTACAATGTGCAAATAAGAGAATGTCTTAATTTTGGAGCTTGACTAAAAAACACATTGAAATGTCTTATAAAAAAGCCAGTATTGCAAATCCTGGTGGAAAAATGTTCTAAATGTGAACATTCCATTGTTGTCCTCATATACTCAATAAAACATTTGCACGTCTGAGCCAGTTGAACGTCGTGTTGCTAGTGATTTCTATTTAACAGAAAAATGCTGTCTTGAGGATTGTTGTAAACATCTGGGGTTTTTTTGCTCATGAGCTTAAGAAATGAGGATGTGTAAATGTATTGACTACACCTGAAGTAGTTCACTGCTGTCAATGTACAGACGCAGGTTCCTATATCTGCCAGGAGGTGGCACTGTAGATATTTGATGACTTGTTTTAATTCATGGTCTAACAGCTACTGAACCCAGACCTGTTTACAGTCTGGCTAATTGTGATAAGAAAGTTGAAAATGTAGTGTCTCAATTTAATTGTTACTCCTATGTTTCATCTAGGTCTTGGATCATGCTATTCTACACATGTCTATGCAGCAGCATATGTTACATATACCACTCCTGCTTCAGCACCATATGATGTCCTGCATCGACACACTGATCCAGCGCATAAGCCTTTGGGCATCGATATAGCAATTGATCCAGCGGTATAAGTCTTTAGGCATGGACATACCACTACTCTTCCAGCGGCATAAGCCTTTACTTCCAGCGGCATAAGCCTTTAGGCATGGACATACCACTGATGAGCCAGAGGAATATGTCGTTTAGCCTATATGATGCCAGTGGCCACCAACTGGGATGCAAATGTTGATTTGAAGATGCGGTTATAAAATGAATGTGTCACAAGTCACCATTAAATTTGTTTATTCATTTTGATCATTTCTTTAGGCTGAGATGTGATATTGATAAGTGACTGTGTGCAGCCGGCAACACATTTCCCGGAGATCATGGTAGTGTAACCGAGCGGGTGTAATTGCGCCTATAGGCTACTTAGGGATAATAAAATAAAGATAGGGAAACTCTATTCACTGAATGGGTCGCACTTCAGTCTTCAGCGCTTTTGCCTTGAACAATCAAAAAACATTCAGACCACACACATTTCCGTTATGTCCCTTCAAAATAAAAGTACTCGACCAGAAATGGTTTACAGTATTATGTTCATACATTAATGTAAAACAACAAATTACACTTTACAGCTGGAAAGCGCATGCGCAGACACTGTAAACACGGACACTTATTGCCAGAGACCGTACTTGTGAAACAAAATACACGAGCGAAAAAATTATAATGATTTCCACTTCTCGACCCGACTAGGGGTACTGTTGCGTAGTAGCGTTACCGCCCGCCCAGGAGAATACTTTACTAGGCACGAGATCCGTTGATCCGAAGGGGCTACCTTTTTCAACCTTCTCTTTCTTTTGTGCCACAAACACACCTTTTATCTTTTAAAATGTGCAAATAAGATCTTATCTTCATTTATGTACAGCACTTTGTTTCAGCCGTGGCTGTTTTAAAGGGCTATATAAATAAAGTTGAGTTGAGTTGAGTTGAGTTCATTTCTCTAATTTATCAGATGTAAGCCAGTATTGCAAATCCTGGTGAAATGTGGTCTATATGTGAACATTTAATCAACATCCTCAAATAGGTCGTATTCCCCAAATTTAGCCTCGTTCTAGCCTAGTCGTTAGGTTTATATATTGACGGCTATTAGACGTTTATTACACAGAAAGTTGCTTTCTGGGTAGTGTCTACAGCTCACCCACCGCCTCTATGTGCCCCCCAATATCAATTGCCTTACGTCATACGACATACGATGTGAATGTAGCCTATAGCAAAGTAGCTCAGCGCTAACAGATTACCCACAGTTCAAGTGTGTTGCGTGGGTGGGTCAGTATGCCTACCAGTCTCTGATACAAGCGACAGTTTTTACCTGACGACTTGAGGACATGGCTGGTAAGTTTTGCTAGCATACCAGTTCTCACAAGGAAAATAAACAAGTGGTTTACATGATTTTACAGTAGCCTATTTCTTAGAATATTGAAGTATTATGCTAGACTGGCAATAAAATGACTTTAAATGAAAAAGTCCGAATCACCTTGTTGTAATGAAATGTAGGCCTAAGCACTTTTACGTGAAGCCATTACCGAAGATTACGGCCAAGTTGTAGTTGCTGTGTTCGAGTTGGAATTTCTTGAAGAGCAGAAAAGTTTTACCAAGTTGAGTGGAACCGTTCACTTTTTCATAAAAGCCTTAAAACATGTGTCCGGTTGTACTGTTGTGGCCCCTCAACATTTTTAGAAATTGCTGCGCCATCGTAAAAACGCCTAATGGCGGTTACGACGCTTTTTTCTTGCAACTGTACCAACCCAGCAAGCAATATACGTTTCCACCATTTCACATGTAAGCCAGCAACTCCTGGAGAAATGTGGTCTATATGTAAACATTTATTCCTTATCGTCAAATAGATAGATAGCTACTAAATTTGCGCTGACAGCCTTTATCCGTGTTCTAGCCTAGTCGTCAATAATAATAACAACAGGTGTGCCTTTTGCAGATTCCCATCAGGCTTTTACGGACCTGAACACATTTTTTTCTTGCACTGCTGAGGAGTGTATGTTCTGTCGGACCAAACAACTGGCCAATGAGGACCACCTCCGAAAAAAGCACCTCAAAGAGGCTATCTATTTCTTGGATCAAACCACAGGTATCATGACACATTGACGTACGTCTGTGGTTATGAAGGGTATGTAAAAAAAAAAAAAAAAAAACAAGAGTCAGCCAAGTGATTTTCTTCTTTTATTTACAGAAAAGTTTGTGGTGGCATGCTTCTGCAAGGATAAATCTGCAGATTCTAAAAGAAGCCATTACCACTGCCCCTTCTGCGGATATCAGCCCTTTACCAGGGACTTCAGTTTCAAGTACCACTTGCAACAGATTCATGGTAAGACACTTAGGCCTATAGCCTGTATTCAAGGGTTAAATTGGGCCTGGGCTGAGCCCTGGCACATTGAAATATACACCCAGGGCTTAATCCTGGGACCTTTTCAAATGATTGGATACAGAATTTATTTTTCCGCTACCATATATGTAGCCACAATACATATTGAATTATCTTTATTGTTACATATTTTTCTCTTTTATTTCCCATTGAAGTTGCTGGTATATCATTATTGGAAGCTATTTTGGATGCATTTAAAATCTGATTAAAAATTAGAAAGAGAGAGGGAGCCTTCAGGTCATGTAGTGACAACTGAAGCCTCTGTTTTGTGTGTTGAGTTTTGTGCAAGTTACACGATGTGCGCTTGCATGTTAATATTTGGTGTTTTTTGGCTAATGATAACTGTTTCCCGCTTAAGAAAATAAGCCTGACGTTAATGTGGCTTGATAAGAGGATGCCTGTGTAGATGGGAGAGGCACACACACCAAGCATACCATTTAGTTTGGTCTCTAAGTGTGCTTGCTTTGGGTGGTTGTAAATACACTTTCTGCCCAAATTACATTTGCCCCCAGTGTAAAAAATTGACAGAAAGGAAGGAAGGAAGGAGGACATGGGACAAGAGAGAGAGAGGTAGACCAATGCAAATAGGTGTTTCTGCATGCCTCCCCTGCTGATTTTCAGTGACTGTGAATGGTCTGGTTAATTAAAGTAAGTAAATGCTCATTGAACGAGCCCTGGCAGCTGCATTCCCCATTGTACATTGTAAATGTAAAATAAAAAACATGACGTGATATTTCTTCCCTCTATATTCACAGGGATTGCTGCAGAAAAAAAGAAGGGTATGGCAATACATATAATATTGTTACTGTTATGAAAACATTTTTTAAAATTTGCATGTGAACCTCTTTGGATCAAACCTCTATGTGGTGTACCCGTGGAATACACCACGATAAATAATTACATGTATTTATGCAGGTGATAACGGGTAAGAAATTATTTACTTATTTCAGTCAAACTGTGTTATCATTGTAAACATAATTTTAAAAACTATAAATTGTTGCACATCAGTTGAAAAAGGGGTATGACATCAGAAAAATAGTTTTATTAGCCTGCCTATATATAAACACAACAACACTGCTCAAAAAAACTAAAATAATAATGGTGACTGTATGTCTATAACTAGTTAACATTTGTGTTACTGTAACTCAGTTTGAATTAATGTCATTTTTGGGATGGGATTTTGAAATGAACTCTGACTCCAGGTACAGTACTGGCTTCAGTTTTGAGTCTTGTGATGCTCTCATATAAGGCCAAGAAATTTTTGACATTTAATGTAATGATGATGTGTACATATTCAATTTAAATGAGAAAATAAAAACTGATACGGTGCAAAACTGTAATTAAATGTACATGAAAATGAAATTACTTGACAACTTAATGCACTCTAGGTATCAATCATTATTTTTTCTTCCAAAGAATATAACTAATTTTGCATGTCTTGATTATAATATTGCTTGATGATATGGATTTTGTAGATAATACATCAAATAAGTGGTTAGGCCGCATATCTTCTGTATGTCTGTAGTGCTACATTGATAAAACAACTAAATAGTGTTTTGTTTGCATGTAATTTTCTGGGAGATGTAGGTTGTATAGTTTTTCCTACCCACAATCACTATTTTAATTGGTTGTTGAGGTTAATGGTAACAGAAAAGTAATGTGTCAGGACTGTCGTGTGTGACAAGAGCAATTACACATATTTTTTTGACTCAGGTTTTTATGTATTTCTCAGAACAAAACCGCTCCTGGACGAATGCTCTCAACCCTGTCATTCTTCAATGACAGCCGTTTCCACCACCAAATGGTCAGAAGAGCTTTTCATCACTTTCTGTCATTGACAGACTTCACATTCAAGTTCAGTTGCGACCAGTGTGGTGGCTGCCCTCCAGTTATAATTGCAGATGCAAACTGGAAGGTAGCCTTTGACATACCAGGTGAGCCTACAACATATACATGAACATCTAACTACACTTAGTGATGTCTGCAATTATGCTAGACAACGAAATGATAGCTGAGGGGTTTATATCAGGTTTGTATATTGCTTTAGAAATTTAAAGTTCCTATCCTAGGCCCCATAACCACATTTCCACGAGCTTGGCTTCACAATTACAGTAAAAAGGTTTTACAAACTACTACTCCACACATACTTTTGCATTTAGTCTTTGGAGGACTTAAATCCATACTATTTAAAAATGTAAATGTGGTTTGTGGCCTTGCAAACACTACTGATGAAAGGAAATCCGTAACATTATCCACTTTGATAGGAAATTTCAATGTAAATATTAATGTTTAGGAGCAGATTGACCCTAGCTGTATTGAAAAGAAAAACAATCTTGCCTGTCCATGCTTAAAGTTTTATTTCAACAAAGAATGACAAGACAAAAGTGGCCCATGGAAAGGGGATTGATTTGTCAAACTACATTTAAGTTGTTCTTGTATAGAAATTTGAAAACACTTCTGGCATAACTTTGATATGGTTTTGTAAGCTCCAAATGAACTTGAAAAGTGCTTTTTTGTAATGTAATTAATTGCTAATCTGTGTACCTTCAAAACTATCAATTGCCTATTCTGAAATGAAATCTGGAAAAAAGGGTGTTCTTTTAATTACGGTTTGTCACCAATATGATTTGGGGATATCCACGCATTTTCACAAAATACAAAATAGATTTTGTAGGGTAAGACTCGATTTTTTGACTTTTCACCCACAACCTTCATTTTTATTGTAAGTCTGCATCCATAAGAACTGAATGGCCTGCACAGAAAATTGACACTGATCTGTCATCACTTGCCTGTCCTGTGGCCAAAATTATAATTAAAGCTAGACAGGAACATGCATACCTGTTATTAAAGTTTAAGGCGCCACAATGTTGCTCACTTATGCCACAATAGAGAGTATACCCTTAAGTAAGCAGTTCTGTGTAGAGTAAACTTTTTTTCCACATAATTCATTTGATATAAAAAGTGGATACAGATCACAGTCATCAGTCCACAGCAATGAAGCCCTACAATTCCGATCATGAATGCTTCCAGTACAGTTTTTGCTATAAATGGTCATTTAAAATCAGCCCAATTTCATATTTTGTAGCCAGGACTGTGAGTAAGCTACAGAAAAAATGCGTTATTCAGAGTAACCAGGAAAACAGTATGATTTTTTTTGTTTTGGCAGTTTGGTTTTACATATCACGCGCATTACACAGGCCTGCATATCTGTAAATTAGATAGAGTATGACATTAATGTTAATGAAACTTATGTTTATCATTTAAAAATATCCCCAGGTACATCAACTAGAAACCCATATGAGTCCAAGACATCGTACTCGACATTGGCTCCTTGGATGGGGGAGGATGTGAGAAAGGAGGACACACTTCCCAAAACAGAGGTAAAGAAAGGCATGAAAAAAAGTAAAGAAGACTCAAAAGTGCCAGCCAGACAGTTGGATGAAGACACCATTCTGACCCTGCTTGAGTTGAAGAAGGTGTGTTATATTGAAAATGTTAGTAGTTATTGTTGTCATTTATATTGTCTAAAGATTTTCATTCAAAAAACATAGGGCCAGATCCACAAAGAATGGATTGCTCCTGCTAATAGCGCCATTATTTGCGCAGAATTAGCTCACGCAATCTGCCCTGTTTTAGCGCCTTATCCTCAAAAGAATTTGCTCTAATCATATGCCGGCGCTAACACGCCCGCAAAGTTTGGCAGCTGAGCGCAATTTGCGGCACATGGCCCTGCTGATGGATGACTGTGAGAGCCCTGAGACGCCTGCAGTGGGGTTCTGGAAAGAGCCAGATGCAAGAACCTGTAGTGTAGACACTAGAGATGCGCGGATGGCAGTTATAACCGCCAGGTCGATCGGGTGATAAAAATGAACAATCTGATTAATGGCGGATGGGTTATGGGCGGGTGAAAATAATAGCCTAATAATAACTTTTATTTAAATCGCACCCTTTAAAAACAAAGTTTACAAATTGTTTTGACAAACATTAATGAGGGGAAAATGTATTGCATGCTCTAAAATGTGAAATGAACCTACTTGTGTCGTGTACAATACAATAGGCCCTCTATATCATCATGCTTATATCCCGCTGATAAATAATGTATGATTGGCTGGGCAAGCATACTCTTTAAATGTGTCATGTGGAAGGGTTTATTTAACACAGTGATCCCCGCAGCAGCAGAAATGAGTGTCTCCTCATTAAGAGTGCCAATGTGCGCCTTTACGCACGGAGTAACGGCGCCATTTTGTTGATTATTTTAATGTCAGTCAGCTGACGGGATCGGTCAGGATCTAATCTTTCCTGATAATATAAACATGCGGGTGCGGGTGGATGTGGGTCTGTAATTACAGAAAATTAATTTGCTCGGATGGGTGGTGGATGGATGATTGATGGATAGATGCAGATTCGGGTGCCGTCAGAGCCCATCCGCGCATCACTAGTAGACACTAATTTGACAATGCCAGGTAAAGCATGGGACCTCTGGGTGGCAGGCTCAGTGTCATCCTTGATGTCATCTAGTAGCGCAAGGATCATGCGGCCTGGCGACCGGTATCTGCAAATGATTTCATTGTCACTTAAATCAAAAAGTGATACTCTCTTCCGATAAATCCTTTCTGGTGCGCGCCTGCCATAAGGGTGCCTTCGCCTGGCTACAATCACTGCTGCCATGATTACCGGAGTCCTGGCATGACAGCCCTTACATAGGCTATGCTCCACAGTTACCACCAACTGAGTGAAATTTGCAATCATTTTGCGTGAGAGAGAGAGAGAGAGAGAGAGAGTGAGAGAGGGAGAAAGAGAAATTGCGCGGATTTAATACACGGGTCTCACTGGCGTTAAATAGCACCGCTTGGTCTTTGTGGATTAGGTGGTATTTGCAATGAGGATTATTTGCATAAGAAGGGGGCAATTTTGCGCAGAATTTATGAATATTCCCTAATTTACATGCATGCAAATTGGACCGGCGCAGCTAGGAGTGGCAGTGCAGTTTGTGTTCAGTTTGCGTGCATTTCACCCTTTGCGTGTGCTTTGTGGATTGCACGCTATTTTTTTCTCTCATTTGCACAGGTTTAGCGGTTGCAAAAGCAGTGCAATCCTTTTGAGGATCTGGCCCATACTGTCCAAAACACCCACAGCCTCAAAAGAAAGACCTGCAGGAGGCCTGTCATGCACTTGGTGTCAGTGATGAGGGATCCATCACTGACCTCGTGAATAGGTTGGAGGAGCTCCTCAACTTCAAGGAACTGTATCCAAAGCTTTTTGAAGCTGCAAAAGACTGGAGGTTAGACTTCAAAATGAGATGTCTTTATGAAATGATTATGTCTTGTTGGTCTTTTTTCTCTGCTTATGCTTTCTTTTATTATTTACAGGTGGTGTATTGCATTTCTCGCCCTCAAGGAGTGGTTTACTATTTGAATTTCTTTTTTGGACTGAATCTGCCAGGGACCATGTTGATGGTTTGCTGAGCTTTAAAGCATTCCCGACATGCTTTATCTCGGATGTGTCAGGTCAAGTTGCCAGACACATGAACAATCGAAGCCAACAACTGTTCTTCCAGCCAAAATGACGGGCGATTGTGTGAACCAACCAAGGAGAATTTGGCAACAGCAGCAGAGAAGAAACTCAAAATTGAAATGGCCTGGGTAAAAAACATAAATACACATCCCCCCTTAAAACTACCAGCAGAAAAATATAATCCATGGATATTGCCTCATCCAGTTACCAAAACAACTGAGAGATATGCACTGTACGACCGTTTTCACCAGAAGAACCAGAAGAGACCTGAGGAGAGCCTAAGGAGTTTAAACTTGTGCCCCAGTTTACGCTCCAAAATCAATTCATCCGTTGCGGAACAGATGAACCGCGAGTTAGCAGCTACCAAGTACTCGCTTACTCAAATGAGCAAAGTACATTTCAAACAAACTATCAGGATTCTTTTGGAAATGCACAACTGCAGCATCAACAAGAAATTCCTTGATGACATCACAAAACAGTCATCCGTGCCCCTGACATTGGGTCCGCTGGGCACACTCGTCTTCAGGTTTGTTTACATTTTTTCGACAGTGGTGTGTTTAGTATATGTGAGTAGAAATATAGGAGTTGTATTACACAAAGTATTGTGACACTATGTCACACAACTTAAAAGTATCTGTATTTTTGTTATCACAGCACACAGGATGCACACTATTGCATTGCTCTTCCATTATTTAACAACCGAGGGCATGCAATAGACCCTTTACATTATAAATAACACTGGTGTTAAGGAATAGTGCCTTTTTACCTGTGTAAAGACAAAAGACAGTAAATATATGCCTTTCAATATATATATATTTTCAGTGAAGACATCTGGCAGTGTGGCAGTGCCACCTCCACCGCCACCTACTGCTGTTCCAGCAGACAAGGTCCCAGGCAGCAGTTTTCAGGCCAGCAACTATAGCATTTCTGAAGAGGACAAGGTTAGTAGCTGCATCTGATGTTTTTCACAAAAATCCAGTTTGAAAATAAGTACAATGTGAACATAACTTTTGTCCTTTTGTACTTCCATAATCACTATGAACTGTATAAGCTAATAGAAAGCACTGCTGTTTGTAGAGAACTTTGAAAACTCTTCTAACTGGATCTCGGGACGAAAATCAAGTTTTGACAAAAATCGGGAGAAAGTTCCAGATTTCAGTTAAGGACATTAAGAGTGTTTGCCCTCTGGATCTACTGGAGGACACCTCATTGATGATGCCATGGCTGACAGATCATGTGAGTATGACAGTACTGTTAACATTATTAAATCTATTAAGATGTATATGTTTACTCACGTTTATGGTGCCAATTTTTGTGTGCTAAATCCTGCAAAAAGTTATATCACCATTTTTTTTATTCAGGCTGTCAATTTCAGAGTGGCACAAATTACACAGGGCTGCAGTAAGGTAATATGTAGTACTTGTGTGTATGTTTTTGGTTAATTCTGAACAAACACAACATCCTCAATAAAACTAGGAGACAGTAATACTTATAAATCTTTATCCCCACTGCACAGTCTGTGAGTTTGGCTCACTTTGATTATATTCTGTGGAGTCAGGACTGGATAAGACATGGCCATGTCCGGGACAAGACTCTCAAACATTTAAAGGTGTGTTTTGCCATTCTTGAAAGATACGTTGTCTTTACAATCTGTCTTTTTATCATGGACATTTAATACTGAAATCAATATTGTCTCCACTGCACTAGATCGCAGACCGAATATTACTGCCAAGGCTTGTTGGTCACAGCACTCCTGAGACTGGAAATCATTTTATCCTTTGGGTAGGCCAACCTTACAGCACATCAACAATGTTATAAAAATGTTGTTAAACACATGTACAGTACAGGCCAAAAGTTTGGACACATCTTCTCATTCAATGCGTTTTCTTTATTTTCATGACTATTTACATTGTAGATTCTCACTGAAGGCATCAAAACTATGAATGAACACGTGGAGTTATGTACTTAACAAAAAAAGGTGAAATAACTGAAAACATGTTTTATATTCTAGTTTCTTCAAAATAGCCACCCTTTGCTCTGATTACTGCTTTGCACACTCTTGGCATTCTCTCGATGAGCTTCAAGAGGTAGTCACCTGAAATGGTTTTCCAACAGTCTTGAAGGAGTTCCCAGAGGTGTTTAGCACTTGTTGGCCCCTTTGCCTTCACTCTGCGGTCCAGCTCACCCCAAACCATCTCGATTGGGTTCAGGTCCGGTGACTGTGGAGGCCAGGTCATCTGCCGCAGCACTCCATCACTCTCCTTCTTGGTCAAATAGCCCTTACACAGCCTGGAGGTGTGTTTGGGGTCATTGTCCTGTTGAAAAATAAATGATCGTCCAACTAAACGCAAACCGGATGGGATGGCATGTCGCTGCAGGATGCTGTGGTAGCCATGCTGGTTCAGTGTGCCTTCAATTTTGAATAAATCCCCAACAGTGTCACCAGCAAAACACCCCCACACCATCACACCTCCTCCTCCATGCTTCACAGTGGGAACCAGGCATGTGGAATCCATCCGTTCACCTTTTCTGCGTCTCACAAAGACACGGCGGTTGGAACCAAAGATCTCAAATTTGGACTCATCAGACCAAAGCACAGATTTCCACTGGTGTGTTTCTTGGCCCAAACAAATCTCTTCTGCTTGTTGCCTCTCCTTAGCAGTGGTTTCCTAGCAGCTATTTGACCATGAAGGCCTGATTGGCGCAGTCTCCTCTTAACAGTTGTTCTAGAGATGGGTCTGCTGCTAGAACTCTGTGTGGCATTCATCTGGTCTCTGATCTGAGCTGCTGTTAACTTGCCATTTCTGAGGCTGGTGACTCAGATGAACTTATCCTCAGAAGCAGAGGTGACTCTTGGTCTTCCTTTCCTGGGTCGGTCCTCATGTGTGCCAGTTTCGTTGTAGCGCTTGATGGTTTTTGCGACTCCACTTGGGGACACATTTAAAGTTTTTGCAATTTTCCGGACTGACTGACCTTCATTTCTTAAAGTAATGATGGCCACTCGTTTTTCTTTAGTTAGCTGATTGGTTCTTGCCATAATATGAATTTTAACAGTTGTCCAATAGGGCTGTCGGCTGTGTATTAACCTGACTTCTGCACAACACAACTGATGGTCCCAACCCCATTGATAAAGCAAGAAATTCCACTAATTAACCCTGATAAGGCACACCTGTGAAGTGGAAACCATTTCAGGTGACTACCTCTTGAAGCTCATGGAGAGAATGCCAAGAGTGTGCAAAGCAGTAATCAGAGCAAAGGGTGGCTATTTTGAAGAAACTAGAATATAAAACATGTTTTCAGTTATTTCACCTTTTTTTGTTAAGTACATAACTCCACATGTGTTCATTCATAATTTTGATGCCTTCAGTGAGAATCTACAATGTAAATAGTCATGAAAATAAAGAAAACGCATTGAATGAGAAGGTGTGTCCAAACTTTTGGCCTGTACTGTATATCACTGTAATTATTCAAAAGAAATGGTTGGACTATGTCTGCTGAAGCACAGTTTTAGCAACATGTTCAGTTTGTGTGTTATTTTACTTTGTGTACCTCCAAGAATTAAAGTGAACAGCAGGTAAGCAGTAGCCAAAGTGGTGTCAAAATTACCACCCAAAGATGCACTCAGAATGAAGACTGCAAGAAACATGTGATGCTATATTTCAAATATTATGCAAGACATTTTTAACACTAATATTAATAAATAACACGAATAATAAGTGTAATTTTTAAATTGATCAGTTACTAAAGGGTAGTGTTGCATCCCCCCATGGTAGTTGAGCTCATATTTGACATGCAAATATGCATTTTTATGTTTTGAAGGACATTGATATTTACCAGCATAGAAATATAATTCTCACGCAAAGGACATACTTCAATAAAAAAGTCATAGAACATGTGGTTTCATTTGTAATGCTTTACTGTATAATTGATATGTTATTTTGTATAGCCTTAATGGTGTAATAAGACAGAGTGATGGACGATATATAAATGCATAACGATAACTCGGCTCAGAAAGTTATCATTGTGGCTATTAAAAGCATTACCTTTTCTCTGTTAGACAAAACTAAAGATGTAACTGCAGATATATCTGCTTCTGGTATCTTTATGACTTAGGTACTAGACTTTTCAGACAAAGAATTCAGATTGTACGATTCTTTGAGGATTCACACAACAATGACAGATGACGGCATGGCTTTTTTGAGGTGAGAAGTTAAGACACATAATTCTGAGGGTGGTTCAAAAATTTAGGCAAGGGAATTACTGTCATAGAAATGTGACCCCTTATGTTTTGTTATGAAAGTAATGTATGAAAGTAATGTTTTCAGAAACCACGGAGGACTTAAGGGATGGATGGTCACGTTCCCAAAGCAGTGGAGGCAGAGAGACCATGATAACTGCGGGATCTTTGTGTGCTCAGTAAGTAAACTCTTTAAGCTTTGTTAGGAGATTTCATCATTTGTAAAACACACAAACTGGATAACAACAAGAAATAACTGTCTTGTATGCATTTTGTGACTATGTTTTTATCCCAAAAAAGGCAGCTGAGAATGAGGTCCAAAACAGAGATGTCAGCAATGACGATCTCTCCCTCAACCAGTGTCGAACTCTAAGGAGACACAATGCGGCTGAGATGATAAGAGGCCTGAGTGTTCAGGTCAGATATATTACACTTTTGGCTTAAAGCCAATGTTTACACAAAGAGAATTCTGAGTAATGTTTTTTTGTTTGTTTTTGTTTTCTTTGTCATTCACAAAGACTTTCCCACTCCCCAAAGAAGACCTCCAAAATAATACAATATGAGGAGGCCAGGATTCATCAACAGGAAAAAAAAGAAAGTGACTCCAACTGTCATTGCTTGGCCTGGGAAAAACAAGCCTGTGTGTTTCAGAGGGTAACTGGCACAAAGAGGTATTGAAGAAAGAAATCGAACAGCAATATGCAGCATTTGTGTAATGATGCATGCCATGTGTTTGTTACAAAAGTAGAGCATAATTAAGGTCTCTCCAATTTTATGGTAAATATAGTCAAATAAGCTGATAAGACAGTTTCAATTTGTCTTGTAGAACACTACACAGTCAAGTTAAAACCTATTCTTGGCTCGAGTGTAAAGGCTGTGGAGGTTGGATCCACTTTGAATGTGCAGGTGTGCAAGGAGACGTGACCACCACAGAGTTCCATTGTGGTTGTGATCGAGACATGGGTACATATCTGTAAGTATATGACACATGCTCCTGTTCTGTTAAGTAACCTAAAAAAAATAGAAATAAAACTAAAGAATACTCTCAAAGAACTTGCTATAATTTTATCGTTCTCTTTCATTACTGTATGAAACATGACAGTCCATAATTTGTCTAACAGTGATGTTTTTTAATTGTGTTAGTAGTACGGAATTTCAAAGAAATTCCTTTCCCCCAGCTCAAAAGTCAATTAGGAACATTTTTTCAGATAAATGTCTTTGCTGTAAAAGCTGACCTCATAGTTCATGCTTTTAATTCTTGCAGGGATATTGTGGAATCCACCCAGGCAGACAGCATTTTGACTGACAAAGAGATTCAGAGTTGTTTTTTAAAGGTATTTGGACTGATTAAACTATGTTGTATTCTCAGTGTTTGGAGATAGATCTTCTGTCAGCTGTCATTCTGTCAAACAGAGTGTACCTGTTCAGAAACACAGGATTTGACCCGACACTAAAAGCATACTATGCTGAGCACCTGTCTGTTTTTGACGACATAAAGGTAAAGATTATGCATGCATTTAATGCTAATATGTTAATAAGCACCTGAAAAGTAAAAATACAAGTTCACAGTGTCTCTACAAATGAAATACATACGATCTGAAAATAAAGGCAAATATTAATGTTGTCATTATCAATATTTCAGACAGGAGAACTCACTGACAGATTAGAAGGGCTTGTTGCCAAACAAGTGGCTGTTGCTGATAGAGATGCCTACTTAAATGAAGTCATTTTGCCAGAGGTAAGTAGAACATATACTTTTGTTTCCAAATTAGACAAATAAAAAAAGTTAATTATTTCTTGCCCGTGGATTAAATTGAATTGTGACATATTAAAACCAACCAACAAATTTTAAAAAAATTGTTCCAGGTAAACATCAGGTGGCTGACACAGCGGTTCAGCATCTGCCGGTATGAAGCAGAATGTATTCTGCTAAGCACCACCTTCTGGTCAAACAAGATGGAATGGTAATGTATTAGCATAAAGAAGCAGTATTTGTAAGTCAGTGAAACAAAGATTCTAGTGAGTGGTAAAGCATAGGTGGGCAATATTTCAAATCTGTCTTCCATTTATGTAGCCTTACCTATCCAAATTTGTCAAGTCAAGTGGATATTTGATAACAGTAGGCCCTTCAATGGACCCGCTGCAGTTTGCCTACTAGCCTGGCATTGGGGTGGACGACGCTGTCATCTTCCTCCTGTATAGATCTTTTTCCCTCCTGGAGAAGCCCAGAAGCTCTGTGAGAGTCATGTTCTTTGATTTCTCCAGTGCTTTCAACACCATACAGCCTGCACTTCTGAGGGACAAACTGGAGCACATAGGGGTGGCTAATCACCTCACATCCTGGATCCTGGACTATCTCACGGACTGGCCGCAGTATGTCAGGACCCAGGATTGTGTATCGGACTTGGTTGTCTGCAGTACGGGGGCCCCGCAGGGGATGGTGCTAGCACCTTTCCTCTTCACCCTCTACACTGCAGACTTTTCATATGACACCTCCACCTGTCATCTGCAGAAGTTCTCTGATGACTCTGCCATCGTCGGCCTCATCACAGATGGGGACGACAGGGAGTACAGAGAACTGAACCAGGACTTTGTGGACTGGTGCTTGAGGAACCACCTTCAGATCAACGCAGGGAAAACCAAAGAGCTGGTGGTGGATTTCCGCAGGTGCAGACTCCTCCCCCCAACACCGGTGAACATCCAGGGAAAGGACATTGAGATGGTGACATCTTATAAGTACCTGGGTGTTCATCTTAACAATAAACTGGACTGGACTAATCACATAACAGCACTATACAGGAAAGGCCAAAGCAGACTCTACCTGCTGAGGTGGCTCAGGTCTTTTGGAGTGCAGGGGGCGCTCCTGAAGACCTTCTTTGACACTGTGGTGGCATCAGCCATCTTTTACCGAGTGGTCTGCTGGGGCAGCAGCGTCTCGGCTGCAGATAGGAAGAGACTGGACAAGCTGATCAAGAAGGCCAGCTCTGTCGTGGGATGCTCTCTGGACTCTGTGCAGTTGGTGGGAGAAAGGAGGATGACAGCCAAGCTGTCATCTCTGAGGACTAATGACTCCCATCCTCTGCAGGAGGAGATAAAAGCTCTGGAGAGCTCCTTCAGGGATAGACTGATTCACCCAAAGTGTGTGAAGGAACGCTATTGCAGGTCCTTCCTGCCTGCTGCTGTCAGACTACATAACCAGCACTGCTCACAGTAAACTGCACCATAGACACTTTAGGGACACTATGGACACTTTATGGACACCATAATAAGCATAACTGTCCCCCATGTTGTTGTTGTTTATTTGCACATACAATATTCACTTTGCACTAAATATGTTCACTTTAATCCACTGCTCACTTTTTATTCACTGCTCATTATTACTATTATTATTATTATTATTTATTGCTGTTCTTTTTGCATGCCTAGTTTGTTTTTACATTTTTAAATTTTGAAATCTTTAATCTGACTCTTTCCCCTTGACTGCTGTAAGACTGGAATTTCTCAATTGTGGGATCAATAAAGGTGTATCTTATCTTATCTTATCTTTTTGTAGAAATACATTTACTGTGTAAAAGTGTCAATATTTGTAAAATAGTAGAACGTCTAAAAATGCCACAAAACTACACATCTCAAAAAAAAAAAAAAAAAAATTCTAACAGAAGCCCCTAGAGCAATTTTGAAGAAAATAAAGTGTATGTCATTTTCTAATAGATTTAGCAATGACATTATTGCAGCATCATAAATGTCACAAATCAATATCGTGATCAACAATCATCTTGTGCCACAAGATATCGCAATATAAAATTGTGACTATATGAAGTTAAAAGCCGTCTCGCGATATCAGTACAGAACAAACGCAGAGCTGCAGCCAGCATAGCGGAGTCTGACGTTCAACTGGCAGCATTCAGGGTACTTGGTGGAAACACTAAGCGGCGACAGAGTGACAGAAAAGGCAGGAACAAGATGTAAGCACTATTAAAGCACATTATAAGCGGTAAAAAATAGTCCCGTACACTGCGGCTAACACGAGCACTATGCTAAGACACTCACAGAGCCACCATAGCTCTCTACCATTAAAAGAAAACATTGAAAGTCCAGACAACGCTGACAAATGACAGGAAAATGGTAAATGTTTTACTGCAGACAGAGTCCTATACAGGTGCAAACATACTTGTATATATGTCTATGGGTGCAAACATAGACAAAGTTTTACAAGCATCTGCGAGTGACTGCGAGCTTCCAAGGCCAAACCATTGTGTCGCTACTGCGACTGAGAAATACTGGCCAGTGTATTTGTAGCCAGCTGTCTTTAACATGCTTGAACAAAAATTTTCAGTCTTTATTTGCACTTAAAGTATTGAGAGACTACTGCATTATTACGGTTTGCACTAAAAAAAAAAAAAAAAGACTAAACAACTTTTGTATGTTACTTGCTTTTTATTTTTTACTTTGAATTTATGGAAAGTTCAATAACAACGTCACACACAACTTAAATTAGACTTTAGAAGCTCACACATAGTTTGTGCACACTCATAAGGTCTGAAGAAAAATCATGAGATATACAGGAAACAAGCCAGGCAGTTGAGAATGTGGCAAAGACTTTTACAGTTCTTACATATTGTATCGAGCGGCAGGAATAAGGAGTAGGCAGAGGTAACGTTGGCAAGCTCCAGGTTCGAGCTCTACCGTTTATTAACATTTATAACAATTCACCATATAATTGGGGTGATTTACCACCTCACTGACGGTGCGAGAACCACACACAAACCACGCCCACTTTGGAGTCGAACATCCATGGGCTTTCCCCAACACGTTACAATATTGCTTGTGTCTTTTACTGCACATAATAATTCAAACTCAGTCACAAATTAGAACTGAAATGACATTCATTACAAGATAATAACTAGTTCAAACATTTCACAATGCATTGTTTTGCATTTTGTGAAAACACTAATTTTCCAGTCACATATTTCATCATAGAAGTTCTCTTTACAAAAAGTGTTTAAAAAATGTATCATTCCTGTGAACCCAATATCATGTATTGTCTCTCTCATGAGCTGAGTGTATCATCACACCACTAGTGTACATGTCATGTTTCTCCACTAATCACTTAAGAGTTCAAGTATTGCATTTACATATTCAAGCTTCCACATATAAACTTAATGCCTTTTCCATGACTTGGCAGGTCAGAAAGTGGAACTGCCCCAGACCAAAGATATGTGCAGACAACCAAAGCATCTCCAACAACACAGATTGAGGAGGTACTTTATTATTCAATGATAACTACAATTTTTACATGCATAGTAAATACCAGTCATAAGAGATCATGGTCATTCACTCACATTGTGTGCAACCCAACACATCCACATACATGCTAAAAGGTACAAAATACATCATTGTTACAATTCGGAGAAATAATCAAGTAACGTTTTGGTGCAGTAATGTTTTTTGTTTTTTTTTAATTTGTCTGCACAGCTCGGTGATGACCTTCTTGAGGAAATATTTGTTGAAACCGTCCTCGTGGAAGGAGACAAGGCAATTACAAAGATTGCACTTGTATGCAAAAGGTTCAAAGACATTGTGTCAACGGAAAGGTTCCGAAAGAGAGCACATTATCGATGGCTAAACAGTAAGTAATCATAACATAAGCAAATGTATATGCAGTGCCTATAAAAAGTATTCCCATAAAGCTTTGACTGGTGAGGAACCCGGGCAACAGTTGTTTGCAGAGTCTCCCATCTCAGCTGCTGATGCTTTTAACTCCTTCAGAGTAGTCATAGGTGTCTTGGTGGCCTCCCTCACTAGTCTCCTTCTTGCACGGCCACTCACTTTGTGAGAGCAGGCTGCTCTAGGCAGATCAGATTCCTTCCATTTCTTAATGATGAATGTAACTGAACTTCTGGGGATGCTCAATGAGTCACTGTATTTGTGTGTGTTTTAATTATGTATTAATGTATTGTTTTTCTTTCCAAAAGGTGTTGTGAAACTTGAAAAGTTCTCCAGTGCTTTTCAGGAGGAGCTGAAACACATGTATACAATAGAACTTTGTAATGCCTGTGGTTCACTTTACAAATCCTTCCCTGGAGGAATAAAAGACAGTTTTCTGATTCATAACAGTGTGCTCAGTTGCAGTTTTATGGCCTTTGGTACATTAATTCTTGTTGAGATAAATTTTCTATCAGCAAACATTTGTGTTGTAATGTAAACCTAAAATATTCATATCTCTCTTCTTGTTCAAGGATATACTGGACAAGGGAAGAGAGGAGAGAAACGAGGATGCTACAGTGAGCCACCTCACCCAGGTTACTGCAGCCAAATCTGCGCTCCAACAGAGTAACCAGATGATTCAAACAGGTAGGAAGCATTTGTGCACAACTGGAAACAACCTGTTCAAACTCCTCCCCTCTGGTAAGTGCTATGTGCTCTGTACGAGAAACCCAGTGGTAGAAATACTGATAATCTGTATTAAAGTATGAGTACAGTCCCATTACTAAAATATTACTCAATTACAAGTAAAACTACTGGTATTAAAATCATACTTGAGTAGAAGTACTATGCATTCTTCTCAAATGCTACTCAGTATGAGTTACCTTTTTAGCTGTTGATGTTTCATGCATTATCAATAGCAGGGTTTGTGTTTCTCAAAATGTTAAGTCTAAATTACTTCTGCACTATTCAGCCCAGTGGTCATGGTCACCTCTCCAAACCTGTGCTTGCAGCAGAATTTTTTGTTTGTCCACATGTCAGGGTTTTCATTGGCCCGAAACTTCTCACAGGCCATGACTGTGATGAATAGTTAGATCAGTCACAGTGTCAATAACCCTCTAACACCAAAACAACCATTTCTACACTACATTTTTGCAGTTTGAAGGCACTGTTTTTAATATGCCTCACATCTGTTATCATTATCCTTTCAGTTCATTGTCAGGCTTAATGAATCTCTTAACCCTAGTGTAGTACCTAGCAAGACTGCCCCTCTCACTCTCTCATTTCTCTCCTCTTCCTCCTCTTCTTTTCACCAGGTCTCTCTGCTGGACCACTGCCCGTCCAGGAACACCTCTTTCCTGCCTGATGGTGCCTCGTTCTTTTCTTTTTTTTTTTTTAAACTATGGTTATCTGTTTTGAGTCATGTAGAGAATATTTAGAAAATAAAAAATGACTTCACCCTATAATGTTTGTTATGTATTTCACCCCTGTCAAATACCACTTAGCCTAAAATACTCATAGAAACACATTTCATATACGAGTAATGGAAATACTGCCTATGTCTATGTAACTATATCTTCACTCTCTGGAATTTATAGTAAAACTATATGTGGTGTAATCAATAAATAATACATTTATTTTTATATAGCACTTTTCAGGTACACAAAGACAATTTACAAGTTAAAAACAGAAATGTAAAAACACACTGAAAATATAAAGAAAGAGATAAATTATACATTAAAAGCAATTTTAAAAAGGTGAGTTTTGGTGAGTGTTTTATATGTGGATTGTCATTTCAGACTATCCAAAGATGGACCATAAAAAAATACCCCAATATATTAATATAATAGTTGTTTGACACAATAATTTGGACTGGAAATTTTATATGAAGTAATGTATTATTGTGTTCTCCTAATAATGAAAACCTGTCACTAAGTATTGTTTTGTTGGCTGGCTCAAAGTTTCTGCTATCGATTAGTCAGACTGGCTACGGTGGCTGGGCTAACATTAGCCATGTTAGCTAAGGCTAGCGCTTTCATTAGCTTTAAGTAGTTTATAGGCGGACATTTAGACATAGGCCTATTACTTTACTATCATATAGTAAGAGTCCCACGTGTAATTACTGTCTATATGCGTACATCCCAACAACATAACATACATACGTTCCTTTACTTGCGGTAAAGTGTCATGTTAGCATTGTCAATAAAGACAAAAAAAAATGTATACATTTACGGCAGTACTTGTCAAACCAGCCCAGTGGCATTATATTTGCATATTCATCAGGGGGCGGTACCCATCCAACCGTCTCTCAGTGCCATAACAATTTCAAACGGCACATACCGTCGTGTGTCGGTGGAGTAACAGCGGCATAATAGCAGCATACCACTCCGAGAATCTGTATGCCAGTCTGGGGATCGGTATATACCAGTCTAGGGATCTTTATACCAGTCTGGGGATCGGTATATACCAGTCTAGGGATCTTTATACCAGTCTGGGGATCGGTATATACCAGTCTAGGGATCTTTATGCCAGTCTGGGGATCGGTATATACCAGTCTAGGGATCTTTATACCAGTCTGGGGATCGGTATATACCAGTCTAGGGATCTTTATGCCAGTCTGGGGATCGGTATATGCCGCTGAGCACGGAGGAGCCCGCTGCACCAACACCACCCACTGCGCTGTCGGTGATGTGTTACCTGTTGGGGGAGACATACAGGGAGAGTGTTGCACCTGCTGCCTCCCTGCCTACCCTTTCTGAAGAAAAGATGAAACATTACCAGAATGAGACACCACTACGAGCCGACCAGGATCCACTCTTGTGGTGGAAAACTACGCACTAAAGTATCCAAACATTGCTCAGATAGCGAGACAGAAGTTGATCATACCTGGCACTTCAGTGAGGTCAGAACGGGTGTTTTCATCCGAGTGTCACGTTCATATTGCGTCAGCAATAAGCATCTTATTTTTTGTGGGTTTTTTTGTAAAAATAAATAAATAATAATAATAATAATAATAAATTCTAATATTATTCGAACTGTACTAAATGAATTAGAAAATATTCGAACTCAATTTCATGGTGCTTTTGACAGTCCTATCATACGCTCATGATGGCAGGAGGGCACGGCAGTGCGTGAATAGATTTACCCCTCCCACTTGTGGTAGTTTTACTGATATTTCTTATCCCGTGCGAATCGGCCATTAATATTACTGACGTCTTGTGGTAAAGTGACATTACCCCACGTGCCCATGTAAAACTAATCCCGTCCGAATAGTGCTTTAGAGGGTGAGGACAGGACAAAGAGCGAGTGAATAACGGCATTGCTTATTCCAGTGGTGGAAAGAACTCCTGAAGGAGAAGGATTTCACAAGGGATGCAAAGGTTGCCTGCTTTCTGCTAGACAGGTAATTCAATCTGATATTTTAAAATCATTTTGGCTTCATGTTTGCAACTACTTTTCCCTCTCGTCTAAGTTCAAGTGACGGCTACGTTTACGTGCTAACGTTATCCTAGCCTTGGCTAACGTTATCCCAGAGCTACAGCTAAATGGTTAGCCTAGCCTACAGCCTAATCTGTTGATTCCTCTCGCGCTGCTGCAAAGGCTGCCACCTTCTCCTCCTCCTCTTCCCTCTGGGTAGCCGAGACACTACCTTCTCTATGCTATTCCCGAGCGCGGCACCGCTGCTGCTCAATGCTCCCTCAGGGGATGGGTCAAATGCGGAGAGCAAATTTCACACACTCAGGTGTGCGACAATCAGTGGGACTTTAACTTTAACTCCTCGCCAGGCCGTTCCTGCACCGCCTCTACCCCCTCGCCCCCTTCCTCTCCCTGGTCTTCCTCCTCTCCCTCTCCCTCTTCCTCCTCTACCTGTGTCCTGTGGAAGAACACTCTGGAAACACATATATTATAATCGTACCAACCTATATTTGCCGCACTGTGCCATGACTATCACATAATATGTGTTATTGGGTGTGAATGCTGCAAGCATTCGCAACCTATGTTCTTCTACTACCAAAATTCTTTATTTTTCTTCTTCTTATTATTATTCTTCCGCCGCGTTTTTCAACATCAATTATCTTCAACATACTTCAACCGATTCAAACCATTCAAACTTCTTCTGATTCGGCTTCATTAGGACATTATCGGAAACTTTCAGATTTTTCCATAACGTTAATATTTTCCCGGGAATTCAACGTTAAAATTCCGACTTCTATTAAAGCGGATGGAGCGAAAACGGTTGGACCGCTACTAGTTCCACAAACTTCAACCGATTCAAACCATTCAAACATGAAAACGTTCAGCTGAATTAGGACATTCACGGATGTATTCACTTTTTTCCTAACATTCATACTTTCCGAGATTTTTCCGATTTTTCCCAAATCCTTTTCCCATTGGGAATGCATTACGGAATCCTCAAAAATCTAAAAATTTCACCTTTTTTCAAACTGTGACTACCCATTCATACTTTCAGCTAGAAACTCCATTCAAAATGGAAAATATTCATCATTTTGCTGACATTTTACATATGATTCAACTTTTCAATCCCATTCAAACTTTCAAAAATATTCAGCATTTTCTGAAACTTTGTTATAATGGAAGTCAATGAGAAAATCCTTCAAACTCACTCATCTTCACCCACACATCATGAATTCATACATTGACGTAGAAACTCCATTCCAACTCTCAAACGTTGACGCTCCCGTCGACTTTCAGGAACTAATTCAAATTTTCAATATCTCTTTTAGTTTTTCTACAAAGTCAGTTTAAAATACATGAAGTTTTCAGCCCTTCTCAGACTTTATAATGGGTGTGTATTGCGTGAGATAGAGTGGGTGATGTCATCACTAGAGTGAAGAGCAGCTGTAAACTCATCAAGAAATTTTCTCTTCAACTCGCTCATACGGCCACAATTTTCACTGTACATACACAATTTATACCACAAAACGTAGGAAAATTTGTCCTGGTCACAGAAATGTTGACATGGAATCTGTGACACGTACACATTTTTGCTGAGTGGCTCCAAAGCGAAGGGAGCGCCGATTTTTTTCTCATTCACTCCCATGTAAACTGAGAGGACAAATTTCTGGAAACAGCTGAGGTGCAACACATTTGTAACTCGCTCTGGTGACCCCATTTTTGACTGTAGAAATATAAAACATGACACGTGCGTTCACGAGAAGTGGCTCTCTCTCACAATCACTTTATTTTCATTATTGGACCAACGGTTTGGGTATGGGAAGAATTTGTTTGAGGAGTTAAATCTCCTCTAAAAGAGCTCTCTTCTCTGTGTTCTGTCTGTCTTTCTCTGCTCTTCTGCCAGGTGCACCTAGTTTATTACCATGGCAACCGCTGTGCCATACAAACTCACAGAAACATGATGTGTGTGTGTGTGTCTACATCTTACATGCAGATATGACAGGGGTAGAATCTCCATTTTAACCCTTTAGTTGTTAGTTAGTTGTAGAGTTATTTGAGGAAAATATTCATTTCAACATTTCAAAAGGCTTTCGCTTGAAAGTGGTGAGAGATAAAGGCATACTGTAAATGAGAAAACTATTCATCATGACCCAAAGTTTGTGATGGGAGTAAATTAACTCATCTAATTTGCATATTGTGGCGTCACTAGGCGGCGGCCATATTGGATTTCATAAATCTCAGTAAAACATTCAAATATTCTAATCATTCCAACTTTATTTTATTAAAGGCAGCTATTCAGTGTGGAGTCAGCTTTTCAACAAACTTTCAAACATTCAGATCATTCAAACTTCATTGTATTCAAGACAGCATTGCAGTGTGGCTTCAGCTCGCAGCATTCACACCCGCAATTTCTTCAGAAATTGCTACTCTAGTTTTAGCATTACTGTGCTAATGTTTGCTTGTGTTACCAAAACAATTAGAAATAAAACACTCCTAACATATATCTCACTGGTAAGCTATAACATATCGTAACATGATTTAGATTCCTAAATAAATATTCACCTCGTTGCTAGATACTCCTGAAAAACTAGTGCAAGACTTTTTGTCCTATGAGGCCACCGTCACTTACCCGACGGGAGGGGTGAGCGAGCAAGTGAGCGCTGCAATCTAGAATTTGACCGCTGATGTCACTGTTACTCACCATTTTTACACACTGAGGCTTTAAGCATAGCCTTCACACTGTCCTTATGTTTATCACTAAGATCACTCTGATCAGTTTCATACTCTAATGCAATTTTCGTCAGCTGATCCTTAGTGCAGCGATCCAAAAAACCATCATTTGGGGGAGCAACAAATTCCTCTATCCCTGCCATCCTACAGTAAACACTGTCTTAAGCCCAGCAAAAGAAAACAGGACAACAGAGCCACACACAGTGCTGCCCAGGCCAACTAGTGCACAAAAGAGACACTACTAGTGTCCCCCCAAGTTAATGTGAAGTTCCCCTCTATCTAGACTGCCTATACCAAACTAACCTAATCTCACTGAACCCTAGCCCAGCCAAGCTGGTAACTCACCCAACAGCTACGGATGTGTAGCGTGAAACTAAAAAAACAAACCAACGAGCCCAAAAGGACCACGTTGCTATACCCATCAAGGGAAACTCTACAAAAACAACACTCAATACACTAGAGGACCCTGCCACACTGCTGATAGCCCACACCTGCCCTCTCAGTCAACACGCTGAGCGCAGGATCAAACTCCTCAAACCGAATCAACAACCAAACCAAAAAACAAAATGAACTTTCCTATTCAAAATGCATCTCCCAAACACAAGGTACAATGGATATCACTATCACTATACCCTATGCCTGAGGCAACCCCATGCACCAACAAACAAAACCCTAAATCAATAAGGGCACCAAACAAAAGCCTCAAACCAATCAAATCTGAGCCCCCACTTGTCACGGACCGGGCCGCATGGCCATGACACAGAGGGAGACGCATATACAACGAAAGCCAATCGAAGGATTTTATTTACTAAAGAATAAACATAAGAAAAACAACCTAACTAAACATGGCGTGTGCAATCAGTAAAGCCAGTGGTGCAGGTGAGGGCATGAGTGAAACAATGTATGTGTGTGATGTTGTAGGGTGTAGAAACTAAGACAAAACCAAACCCAAAACCAAATGCTGCCTCAGGAAGGAGAAGAGAAAGAGCAGTGAGCAGCCAGCGCTTTTAAAGGCTCACTGAGCTCAAGTGTTGCCACTTCCCTGATTACCCTTGGCCACATCCACTGCTACCTGCAAGGGACAACACTACAAGGCAGGCAGGGCAGAGAGGGTCGTCACAAGATCACAAACCACTATAGATAAACTGGTGAAACCACAATCACGAGCAGCAAGTGGGAAAACCCATTCATGTCAGCCTCTTCTACTTTAAACTTTAAATTTCAGATAACAAAGGCTGGGTTGTGGCAATACTATAAATAATTAACACTGCCATTTTGACAAATAGAGTAAAGGTTTCACGAATCTGAAACTGTGTTTTAACAAGTCTCTGGAGTCTCTATGTTAATCTAGTCCAGATTTGACAGGTCTAAGTATAGTGGTTTGTGATCTGGACCATTCAATTCAGATCAATTCTTAATGATCTCAATTGACATTGAGATCATTAAGAAGAAATACCACAGTAAAATTAATAAAAATCAGGATTATGATAACCTTTGACATCTCCTGTCATACTGGAGTGTTAGTTTCATAAGACTTTTTAATACAGAGCAATCAAGACCACAGCAAATAGGCAGAAATAGCAAGACTGAAAAGCAGTTTACCATGAGTAAGGACAATAAGAAAAATATGCTACAGTTAAAATGCTCGAAATTTAGGACAATTGCACTCTACTGATCATTCTCATTAAATTTTCCCTGTATTTGTTCAATTTTTCAGTTCATGAATTAGCTTGAAAATGACTGAATACCGCCATCTACAGGCGTTATGCGACATTTAAGGTGGACCAAGAAATTCCAATCGGAAGCTGTGAATGGGATCACTGCAGATCTACCAGAGCTTTCCAGAGCAATGGTGATGTTACGGAGTCAAAGTTATGTTTTACGTTGCGGCAACAAGTGCATAATCCTTGGGACTCCAAGGCAGCCATAATAAACAACAGCCTACGATCAGTATTAGACAGTAAATTAAGTACGTGCTAGGCTGAATAACTTCCGGGGCACAGAAATGAGAGATTAAATATCAAAATAATGTGTTGTATGTTGTTACATTATGCAGTGCTTTATTCACTTATTTGAAGAGTACATGACCTCACATGTTTGTGTCATCTACTAATTTATTTGTTGTTGTTGCATTACTTTTGCTAGCCTAGAATTTGATAATAATCACATGCAGTAATTCAAAACCTTCATTCCAAATTATCTTCAAGCATTATAATGTAATGTAATCAATAAGGTCTAATCAACCTCCTTGATCCCCCCCCTACAGAAAAAGCAAGTCAGAAAGTCACAGATGAGGGAAAGAAAGATGTCAAAAAGAAAACATTTTCTCCAGAAAACATTAGATTCATTTGTTTAAAAAAAATCTCAGCCATGTGACAATGAGTATGCATGTTTTTTACCTCTCACCTCAATATGTCTCAGTGAAAATGAGTTTCTAGAGTCCTTATAATAGAAAATCTCTCTCCCTCCTCTCTTTCTCATAAGATCATTATTGTTGTACTAAACCTAGTAGTAGCCTGCCATAGAAAAACTATCACCTCACTGTATAGGATTATGTACAGCCTACTATAAAGTAGCTACTAGCTAGAGTGGTCCAAACTGATTTTAAGATGCATATATTTTTTTAGTCAAATACTGTGAACAGGTAGGAGGAGTGGTAGTGTAGGAAGTTTCACTCTTCTCTACTTTGTGGTGTGAACCGTTTCCTTTACTTCACCTCACTGTTATACAGCATATTAAACCCAAGGTTATTTCACTAGATTTGGAGTCAAACATGTCAGTCATCTGTAGACTAACACAGTGACCCCTGCCACCACCTTTACTGTTTGTCCTATAGCAAACCAGAGAAACGGTGAATCAGTGAAAAGGAATAAGCACAGTTATTTAACCCTGCTGCCTCTAGAGAAGCATACTGTGCCATTTTCCCATCTATAAAGTGTTCATTTGTCCCAAAAATCTAAGGTAAAGAGAACTGGGGGGCTGATGTAGAACTCAGCATTGTGCTAAATGGCTCTTCTGTGGTTTACTTTAAGCATAGGCACATCATAACATGCAACTGACAATCGTGAGATTATAATGCTGTCTATGCAGATACATGATGGTTTCAATGAACAGCAACAAGAACACCTCAGTTTGTTCCAAACTAATGGTTGAGAATGGCAAAGCAAACAAGGCCCATTAATGAATAGAGGCAATGGTGTCTGGATGTTATAGTTCATATTGCCATGAGTCGTGACATAAAATGTGTGTGCATGTATGTGTGTGAAGACATGCTGTCACAGTAACATACAATCAAGCTGCTACTGTAAAGGCTGAATGGCTACAGATTGTCTGAGCATGGCTGCTCATTATGTATACTCAGACACTGAGGGCTCTAGTTTCCCGGCGCAGCGCAGGGTGGCGAACCCCGCGCAGAGCTAGTTTTGAGCAGGGCAACGCGAGGCGCGCTCAGTTTGGTAGTTTGGCAGACCGAGGTGCGCTGACATGGGTGTGGCGGCGTAGCAGGGGGAGGTGTCGACAGATCCAGCTTGGCGCATTGACAGTTTCATGCCAAAAGGCTAAAAGCTCGCCAGCTGAAACCAGGTCTACTGTCAGCACAGGTGGAGCGCAGCCGGAGCGCAGCCGGTGTAAGCCGAAGTTTGGCTGACCAGCGGACAGTGCGCACACGTCACCAAAACCGCACAGGCAGGTTTCCAGAATGTCAGGCACATTAACAATGCAATAAATACCCCAAAAAAACACTATTCAATGCAACTATCTGCAATCAGCACATAAATGTATCTGCTCTCTTCTGCCATGGCGAATTGAGTAAACTCTCATTAGGCCTTTGCGCGGCGCATTTAAGGGTGAGGAGAGGGGCTCATTTGATTGGTGTGATGTGTGTAAAACCCACTCCACGCCTTCTCTCCTCCCTCTTTCCGACTTGCGCAGGTAGGAGGGATGGAGGTGGGATAGAGGAGTAGCTGCGCTAGGCGCACAGTGTGCCAAACTTGCAAAATCCGCCTGGCCACACACAGCTGGCGAAGCGCAGGTGCGCTGTGCCCCCGCCTCGCCTGGTCTCCGAAACTAGAGCCCTGAATATCACAAGCCAATCAAGTCTTGTAAAAAAAAGTCCTAATTCTTCATAAACATACAAACCCTGCCTGTGTGGCTTAGCATAGCACCATTAGACAAAGGCCTCCCTACATTTTATTGATCTTTTGTGATTTAAAGGGACACTCCAGTTATTTGATATTACATTTCCATAAACAGCAGCAGAGGCTCATATCCTTACTTTTTATCCCTAATATAGCTCAAGCTCCAAAAACATCAATCGTGACAACAGAGCTTGAACCCGAAGAACAAACCAGCACTAACTCAGTAGGGTTCTTCCCTTCAGGGCTTGAACCCTAAAAATCCCACAATATCATTTATTTCATATTTCAGTTTTTAACAGCGTTTTCACTTTCTCAGAAAATAATGCATAAAACAAACAAACAAACAAAAAAAAAAAACGATTCATGCCAGGTTCAGAGTACACAACATCTCTTCTGACAGTCAGTATGTCTGAATAGGCCATTGTGGAGTCATAAAATCTTGCGTTACTTGACCAACAGACATCACAGACTACATACTGGTCCATGACCAATCATCTTTTTGTATTGTTATTATAATTACTATTATTAATTCACTCACTGTGGCTGTTCATGTCCCAGACAAACTGTTATTGTATTAATGTAATGAGCACCACCAGATAGTAGGAGTCAAGTCACTGAATCCTCCACAACAACTTCCTGCAAATGTTTCGCAATAAAGGCCTTTTGTAGAATATGAAGGGATTCTCTCCGCCGCAATGATAAGAGGCTTTTAATTTTGAAATGGCTGCATCATGCATTAAATTTAACAGGACAAACAGGAGCAGATAACAACGAAAAATAGAGGGAATGAGAAAAAATATAGGCCTGTGCTTAATGTTGTTTGTTTCAAATGAAGCTGGCACCCTCTGTAGTTGTGTTAAGTAAAGACCCAGCCCCTATTTGTAAATTGTATTCCTTTATATCCTTCTCCAGTATGAAGAACATTTTCTGCTAGCTTGATGCTAATTGCAGAATTGACCAGGTTGCTCAAGTGCCTCTGCTGTTTCATGCCAGCATTTTTCTTTTTGCATTCTGTCGTGGTAGTGCTTAGCAAAAATATCAGAAAGGTTGTGGTGTTATCATACAGTTGTCTGCGCAGCAGATCACTCTGTGTTCATATGAGTCAAAGTGATGGTAAAAAACAAATAAATAAAATCAAGCATGCTAGTCTTTTTAAAAAAATGTTGCGAGGCATCCCTGACGCAGCGTTGTCATCTGCTATGACACACTACACGGGATAAAACGACTGATTAACACGCATGACACTCACTGTCGTTCATGATCCGAGCCGACACTGTAGGACGGCTGCGTTGGGCTATAATTGTACCGATACCTTGTAGTCGGAACTAGGCTTGTGCCGGTTTGAAAATTTTACAGCCCATTTGATTTAAAGCCAAATATCTAACCGAACCAATAGATCGAATTATATATCTAATTTTACCACTGGGGGTCGCATTTGAGCTATTTTTCCCAATAAAAGCCCATTATAGGTGTGATGCGCTTCCAATCCACTAGGTGGCGGTGATGCTGTATTAACCGCCAATACGCAAGGTTACACAAGAAGAAGAAGAAGCAGGACACCAAGGGTCTGTTCGAAACCGCATACTTACCTACTACTCATACTAACTCTTTGAGTATGTAGTGTGTTTACACTGCGCAGTATGCGATTTTGAGTATGCGAGAAGTTCCCGGATGCATACTAGATTCGCCAGAAATGAGTATACATCATGAGCTTACTACTCACACTCAAATTACCCAAGATGCAATTTAACGTGACGTCATCGATCGTCACTTCCTTGCCGTGAACAGGACAAAAGAAAAAAGAAGAAGAAGTTATTTATTTATTTATATTTATTACTACTGTATATTATAACTTATGAAACTTTATGAAATCATTCAATTCACAACGACTTTGTTGTTCAATGATGTACATTTTTCCCTCCAGTTTTCAGGCTTTGAGGTATGTTATATTGCGTTGTATATTATGATTAGATTTATAGTTGATTAAAAAGGAAACTTACATCTGAGAACAATCCCAAGTTGATTGCGAGCATGATGTACCAAAGACGGCGGGCTGATCTTCGTCTCAGAGCTGACAAGACTCTCCGGTGAGGCATTTTGAACGGTCAAATTCCGTTAACGGGACGAGATCGGTCAAAACGGCGGTTTCAAGCTAGCTACATCAAGGGTAGGTTCGCCTCTCGTTTTCAAAGTAAAAGCACAAATTTTATCATTATGGTTTTCTTGATAAGAAAGGGCAACGGGTGTTTTATTTTGTGAAAATAACCGGAAGTGCGTTGCTCACTACGGCTAGCTTGAGTAGCGCCGAAATCTCCGAAATCGTCCGAACAAAATTGTAAACAGCTGGTATTTGGTCAGATTTTCAACACATTGTGGATCTAAACAGCTACTTTCTCGCCTAAAAATTTTTCAAATGTTGCTAAAGTTATATATTTACAGAGTTTAGAGCTTAAGCGAAATCAGCTTAAGGCCGGCTGATTTCGGCTCGGGCAGGAGCGAAATGCATTGTGGGTTATCATGTAGTATGCTACAGTGTAAACGGTCTGCATACTGTCTGTTGATTGAGTATGTAGTATGTAGTATGGCAGTATGTAGTATGTAGTATGCGGTTTCGAACACAGCACAAGACATTAGGGCAAAGACGGTGGATAAACCAGTTATAATAGTAGTAATAGTACAGTATAGAATACTGTATAGTACAGTAGTAATCCAGTATCTTTGGTTAGGGCAACAAACTGAATGACTGCTGACTCCCTCGCACTTTTCCCCGCCCCTAATGAAATTTGATCTCTCGCAGCAGCAGCAGCAAACAGCTGAGCGGAGCTGCTGAGTCCCTCTGCAGCCTCTGAGACAAACTAAACAAAACACTTGTAGGCTCCTCCACTTTATTTATAAACAAACATAAACCTTATTAAGTTGTCATAATACATGTTACAATGCAATGCGGACCAAACCAGTTAAACTGGAAATCGGCACAAGCCTAGTCTGAACCCGGCATTACTTAATGCATTGAGTTACAGAGGCTAGTGAAACAGCAGCCAGCTCACGTGTGAAATTGGAGTTTGACTTAACCATTACAGGATGACAATATGACATATTTAAATGATTGTGATTGTTGCCTCTGTTTCTTTTAAGTTGTGCAGCACCCTAGAGGGTCAGTGGTAACACAGCAAAAACACAGTGTCCAATTTTACATTTACCCTAACCTGGTCAACCTCAACATAGTATTATGCTCATGTGTGTTACACAGTCGTGCTAATGTATACAGTATATTGTGAGCACATAATCTCCTCAAAACGTATATGTGTTCCCTATAGGATGATTCTGGTTTATCACAACTTTGGCCACTGTTTCTATTATAAATTGTCATGGGACATTGTCCCTTTGTCGTGGGACACCATGACATAACAAGAAACACAAGCAGTCAGACAATCAGTCAGCTTTTAGACAAGCTAATAGTTTAACCCGATTATCAAAACCAATAAGATCAGTATGGTACTGTAAATGGAAACGAGAAGTCAGTTTATAACTTGTGATAAATGTTTAAACATCAGACCGTTTTATTATTCTTTATCGTGATTTGCTGTGTTGCCAGATAGTCAGCAGTTAACTTGATGTGTATAATATATCTGAGCAGAGTGATGATGACCAAAACTATAATGAAGTGAGTGAGTGAGTAATAAACCCGAATTATGCTTTAAATTAGGCTAACAAGTGATGCCAACTATTTCAGACTATTACTTTGCAAGTTATGTGACTTTTCCTCTTTGTGTTGATCTTCCTCTTATTCATCATTCCAGTCTGTACAGATGTAAAGGGAAAGTGCGGTCAGTCAAGTGTGGCATCCACTTGCCTTTACTGAATTCGTTTGTTAGTCCAAAAGGAGTGTAAGGTAGCCCCGGGGCTCCAGGAGACATCTGTGGGTAGATACAAAAAGCCAGGTTCATGTGCTTTACTCTGTCATTGTAAGAGTGTTACTCTATTGTGGCTTTGTTAACAGACAGGATACCAGCAGCTCCACACTTTCTTTCTCCTCCTACAGTATGTGCTCCATGCATTGATAAAGCAATCTTTATGCTTATTCCTCCCTTAAACATTTTACTGGATGTGTAGATTTCATGTTCATGCCTGGTTTGTTTCCGTTTCTCTTCTTTGACAAAAATGTTCTACATAGTACCAAAGACGGTTTCTCTACCATAACCACTGCAGAATGCTCTGTGGTGCTTCAAAGAACCCTTTTGGCATACATAGACTTAAAAACAGCTTCACTAAGTATCAGGAAAAGGTTATTCTAGGTTGGCACCAGAAAAGAACCATTTGAAAATGTGTATTCAAACAGATTATTTAAAGAAAATACATCATATTTATGTTTTATTTACCAGTTTGTTTGTTGTTTACTTGTTGCCGTAATTTGGAAATGAAATGCACTATGGAGTCATAACAGAGGCACTGCCACATTACAAAACCCTTGAAGCACCCTCCTTTTCTGGGCAGAGACTGCTGGTTTATCATAGAGAAAAACATATACATAGTGTGCATATGTATGTTTAGTGTCTGTCATGTCAGTCGTCCAGGTGCTGTTCCTCCCATGTAGACGTGGGGATTGCACTGTAGGGGTCCATGATGACCTTGGCGCAGCGGATGATCATGGCTACCAGCAGCAGGCAGAGGAAGGCAATGCAGGCCAGAGTCAAGCCCTGGTCCACGTCCACAGAGGCTGGCTCTTCAGTGGCCTCCACCTCCATGACTGCTGTTGTCTGCTGCTGCTGTCCTCAGACACGCCTACACACCCTGCTGCCATCCTGTAAATCTGACTGGAGATACACAGAGAGAGGAAGAAGATACATATGTTGAGTCATGTAGATGACTGAGGGACTAAAGCCATGACATCCTCACAAAAGCCATCACAAAGAGTGTGTCTCAAACTCAAACACACTTTCGTTAGTACACTTCAGTATAGTACACTCTGTATGTGCACTATGTACTTCTTGCATTGTGCACTAATTTTAACAGGGCAGTGTTGCCTCAAATCATGCTCTGTTGTTCAGCACTCACTGGAAGTGACAAAAGCTTTTTCTTTTCTTTTTTTAACCATCTCTTCTTTTTTGTCTTCTTTTAAAACAGATGATGGAGCAATACTGCCAACATTTGACCGCTATCTCCGCCCACAAACTTATGCTACAACATCAATGCTGATTAAAATGTGCCACCATAGCTAGAGGCAAGTTGGGCAGCTAGCGAAAGCTAACGTTAACTAGCAAGCTAACATTAGCATGCATTATTGTACCAAATCATTACAGACCCAACAAACATTACTGATGGCTTCTCAACAGTATTGGTATATAGTGCAATTACCATGTATAACTAACAGGCTCCTTGTTGTCCCCAGCCACCTTGTCAAAAGTTGAGAAATTTGTTATGTAGTGGAAACTATGTCACAAAGATTGCAACCACTGAAGGTAGTGTCCGTCATTCCACACAACATTTGGACTGTTGAGTGCGCCAGTACTACACTGCATTTTCCCATGCAGTGTGAATACACTTGGCATACTTGTGCACTTAAAATATTAAGTGTTTAGTACAGAAGTATGTGATTTGCGACACACTGAAAATGTCCAACATGCCTGAGGCCACATTCACATGAATGTGTATCTCTGGGAATCTGGTGATTTCCCACAAATGTCAAATGTAAAAGGGTCCAATGTATGTAAGAAGAGAGGAAAAACAGCCCTCTGTCATCTCCCTGCTTCTACAACTCTGTTCACCAAAGCAAGAGAAAAAAATCATGCCCTGGTTCTTTATACAAAATGTTATGAATGCCACATTGTATATTTTAGCCTGGGGGTGTGAGGAGATATAGTGGCAATATGAATGTATACAAAGCACGGGGTTATGTGTGACCTTTCAGCACAAGGTGTTTGGTTTGTTTCACTTGATGAACCAAATAATTACAGTGTTATTAGTCTATCACAGTCTAATTACACTCAATACACTGGACCATAAATTCAGAATGAAAGGACCCAGAAAGCTTTGACAGTGTATCAGTTGTTGTTGTTCAGGTCTCAAGCAAGTTACTGTGGTGAGAAGACACATTCATGTACCTTCCTTTGCAGGTTTGTAGTGTTGCATGAAGTTGGATATTGTGGTGGTCATGCCACTGATTTTTGCAGACCTTGCGTACTCCTTTTCTCTTCTGTCTCTCAAAATCAAGGATCCTTCCTTGGTAGGATGAGTCCTTCCAAGAAAGTATCCTCTATAGGCAAGGCAATTGTCTTTCCTAGCATTCAGTGAACACACATTGGAACAGGCTAACAAGTGTCCCCAGATGTGTGTCACTAACCCACAGCAGACTGAGGAGGTTTCAGGGTACTGTAATAATTTTGGCACTTTTGAACAAATGTAAACAGTATTATCAGGGTCACATTTGGGGAGAATATATTTCTGGATTACACTTAAGAGTAAGTGGAGTAATGAAGTAAAGACAGCAGCTGAAAAAAGTGCTAAATTATCATTTACAATACTTACATAGATGCAGAATCAGAAAGTGTTTCTTATTTTATGGGTGTATCACCACACTCTCTGCTACAGTAATATGAATAGTGGATCTGATCTGATGAGCCGAGCTGCTCTGAAACAGCTGACCCGCTGCCTATACATGATACCGATGTGTAATCTTCTGAAATATGTTCACCTCAAAACAAATGAGTGATGCTTTGACCTGCAGGATATTCTAATGTCTTTACTGTGGCTGTTCTCACCACGATTCCCCCGAAAAATACACTAATTGAAGCTGACAGAATGAAAGCAATTATCATGTCGTTATCATGTGAATAGTGGGGGAAGAGGGGAGATGGACGCTCCATCTCTGCTGTAAATGATTTATTTAAAAACTTTTTTGATTTATCTAAATCACATTATTTTAAAAATCTCATTATTTGGCAGTGGACACATTGGAAAGTGTGCATTATGAGGTTTCTGTCAGTATTTTCATGCTTTATGATAAAAATTCCTAGCGATATTAATCCAAATAAATTACATATTTACCTAAATTCTGCCGAGCAAGTGTCATTGAAGAGGCCCCACCTTCACTTCCAGCAAATCGTGTGCAAAGCATTGTGAGGATTTTATACCCGCTGAGGATACACATATGCATCCTTGGAATTTCTCTGAAAGGAGTACTCTGTCCTCGGTGAAATTCGGAAGGATCCTTGACATTGGAACAGTCCTTCCACAGGGTTCGATGACATAGCCTCCTTGAAATTCAGCTGTTTGAGGATCCTTCGTTGACTCTGAGTCATCACATATCGCTGCTTTTTCAGTGGTCTTTCATGTTTACATATTATCCACTAGTTATCCATGTGCTGTTGATATTTCCAGATACTGCAACATCGGTATGTGGTTAGGTTGACAAAAAACATCATGGTTTAGCTCTACATTCATACTGGAGGCGAACACTAGCCTCCTTGGTAAAAGTCCAGGTTTGTTGTATCCATCCACCACCATTCCCATCCACCATATAGGTCCTTTTTAACTCCTTATATTACCTTGCTACTGGCAACGTTTCAAACTGACTCATATCATACTGCCGTGACAGGTGCTGTCCAGCTGACCAATGGCAAATCATAACATTGCGAAAGGTAGCTTTGGCGTCAGTGTCTAATGCTGAAACACTGACAAACTGTTGGTATTTGAGGACTTTGGAATGAGTATAAGGTGATCATCACATCACATCCTTGAATCCAAATGTTGTTATATTTAGACTGCCCCCTCCATGATTGTGACCTAGTAGGTTGCCAGGTTTGTGCACGTTGTACTAGAATTTACCCTATCATGTATCAAAAACAAAACATAACTTCTCAGTATCTAAAAAAAAAAAAAAAAAAAGTTTAGTTAAAATAAAGTTGCACACTCACGTCATCTTTCCTTCAGTCATGTGTGCCAAGACAAAGTTGACTCTTTTCTTATTGTCAATTAAGCAAGTCTCAATTTGCACTATACCAGACTAACCCAGTTCATTTCCAGCTAGCACCACTGGCATGGCAAACACAATGAGAAGCCAGAGCTTTAAGAGCTACATTTAAATGCCATGAAACTTCAATTAAAAGCCTAGTCCCAGTAAAACGCCTAGTCCCTTTTACTAGCCCTTATAGAAGTTCTTTGGATGTATAAAAGTGGATTGTTGACTACCCACTTGAGCTAACATTAGTTAACTGTTTAGATCACACATACAAATATAAATGTTTGAACTTTTGTCAGTGTGGAGATGCTACACATCCTTAGCCCACTTCATTTTCTCTTACTAAAACCAAGAGCACCAGAGAAGCATGACAAAAAAAAAAAACAGGTGGTGACTCTCTTCCTCTGAAGCTGTGATTAAGTCAGAACATGTGTCCAGTCGTCAATTACCTTGTAAGTTATTTGTATTCATAAAAACGTTTCTAAAAAATTAATCCAAATTATGAACTTTGTTTAAACAAGAGAAAGTGGTGTGGCTATTCGAAGCCTAAGTTTCATACAAGTTCATATTTCCCATCTTTGCTAAGCAACAGTTTTATGTAAAAGGAATGAAAGGCGTGCCCCATATAGATGTCTGCCCCAATTATAAGTTCAGTGATTCAAGCAATAATAATGCAGGCTACTAATTGAAGTTTTATAGTATTGGAATTTGTTAAGTCATAGCAACTCTTAACAAAAGAAACTGAATGTGCATAGAACCCATGTCAAAATTGTTAAACCCAAAGAATGTTTCCATGACAAAGCTTCATCAAACATGGGAATCCCAGAGTCTATAAGTGGTTGGCTAAATCGCACAGAGGTGTGGCTTTATGGCTATTTGTAGTGCGTTGAGCACTTAGGCCCACCGTCATTTACATTTAAAAAACCTATAACACTGTTATGTGAAATTAAAATTTGTGTTTACAGCGTATGTTATGTGTATTTGCAAATCACCATATTTTTGTTTGTATAATTTTAAAATACAAGTTTGTATTAAGTTATTTTGTGGTACATATTTGTGGATGGTCTTCTATGGGTATAAATATCTTTATTCTATTTCAGTGTAACTGCATACAGGCGAATGATCTTAGTTAAGCTTCCAACGATTGGTGACTGGATTGTTTATTCTCACACAGCATGTGTTTTTTTAAAAGGTGGAGTGGAGCCTTATCTCTCGCTCCAATTTCGCTCCAGTCGCTCATGCCCCACCCAGAATGCATCTTTGCACCTGCGCACACCCACACTATTTTCTTTCAAAACTATGGAGTTTACTGTGTACTTCAGAAAAGAAACTGAGAAGAGAAGCAGCGGTATCTTGGAGAACGGTCCCTAACTGCGGGGAGAGGCGAGAGGGCTTCGGAGGTCGGCCGCTTAACCTGGTCCGTCTCCTCTAGATTTTGACTTATTTCCACCCTGCCAGCGGTACCGTGTAGAACGGTCCCTAACTGCGGGGAGAGGGCTTCCCCGGAGAATCGACCAAGCTCATGTTTTATTGGTGCCGTAGCATTATTCCGACCTCTCATTGTTCCGACCTCTCATTAGTCTGACGTCCCATTGTTCCGATATGTGATTATTACTGTAGCCTATTTGTGTACCATAGAGGATCAGCAACGCAACAAAAGTAGGCTACTGGTCAGGATACAAGCGTCATAGAGAGGAGAGAATGAAACACCATAACCTCCTGTTATTAACTCTGGGGTCGGGGTTGTGTGGGGAGCTCTCCGCGGTGCTGAACAGCTCCCGGCGGGCGTATTTCTGCCTTGATGGTGCGCTGCGACCGGCTCTGGGTCAGCTGGGAAAGGCTTGAGGCGAAGTAGGCTCACAGCTTATGTGTTTGCCACTTTCTTTTTCATTTTAACCCACACCATGATCTTTTCCAAACCCTAACCAAGTGGTTTTTGTGCCTAAACCTAACCAGACCTTAACCACAGGGCATCATGATGATTTCGGAACAACGGGACTTCGGAACAATGGGTTTAATATGGTCGGAACAATGGGATGTCGGACCAATGGGCTGTTGGAAAAATGGGCAGACCCCGTTTTATTTGTGAATAGAAGATTACAGGTTAGGGTAGTACGACGCAGTTTTTTTGAGCGGAGTGGTGAGCGAGTGGAGCGGGATAAAATTTATGATGGAGCAGAGCGGAGCGAAGAATGCGCAGAACCAAGGGGAGCGGACGAGCGGCGCAAAGTGACAGGTCTGCGAGCTAGGAGCGGAAATTTTCACCCGCTCCACTCATGCTCTGTTCTCACACAGTAAACCTATAGTGCAGTGATACATCACAGACTTCCAAATGCTGATGGATGCTCTAACAGGCAGTCAGAACCATTTAATCTCCACAAAAATCTGAAAATGCTAATCTGATGGCAAAATAGTGTAGCAGTGTATGCAGCACGCACAACTATGTTACAATGACCACAATATAAATTGTCATTACTGTGCTGACTAATTTGGGTTTGGTAGATGTCAGTGTATGAGAAGTTACAGTGGCCTATGTGTCAGATAATACAGTAGAAATATGAAATGTAAGGGGTTAAGATGATTATATATATGAATATATGAATAAGTGAAAAAAAAAACTATTTTTCTGACATTTATAAATGGTGAAAATACTTGATTGTAATATATGCCTCAATCTGCATAAAAGCCGGTTGCTGGAGACCCAAGGTATGTGGGAATGTTTGAAAAAACACCCATGCATTGAAGGGTTGACTATGAATATGTCTACTAGGGGTGTAATGATCCATCGATCCAACGATCAACAATCCCATATCATTGCTGCAAAGTAAAAACATCAATTCATATCATCCATCTTTAGGTTACGTCTTTATTTTGAAATTGTATGTCACAGTCAAGGCGGCAGGCAGACAGCAAGCAGCTGATAGAAAGACGATGAGGATAACAATTATTAAATTATTATTAAATCAGCAGAATGGAAATATTTTTCGATTAGGGAGAAAATATGGTCAGTGGACAAAGCATATGCCATATGTTAACAATGCCATTACCAGATAAACACGACGCAATGTTACCTGAACTTTTCTGTAGGGAGATACAGTGACTTAAACCAATGGTGAGTAATGTGGCAAGGCAGCGAGGGTTAAATTTAGATAATTTAGTTCTGCTAGAATCCGACAACGCCACCTAGAGGAACTTCCCCCCCAGGAAATTATTAGTAAGTACCACCTCTGATACTAAACAGGAAAAGGTCACGCAAGTTCAAACAAACGCTGAGCAGAGACGTGTATTTCCAAAAATAGACAGACTTTATTAACAACAATGATAGTAAAAACAACAAATACAATAAAATCTGAAATAGCAGTATATGAAAATATATTGCACAGTCCCAAGGGCCCCTTTAAACTAAGGTTTGCCAGCCACTCACATACAATTTGCTGCACTGAGGGTTATTAGCAAGTGGGACGGACTAAGGTAAAGGGCAGGGACCATAATGATACACACCTCACGTGAAAACAACCACACACCAAATAATACCGTAAATGCACCACTGCAAAGGAAAAATGAGGGGCCACCACCAGGGGAAACCGTCCGTCACCAGCTTGGACCCAGCAGCTCCTATTCTGCGGCAGAGAAGGCAGACCGTCAACCAAACAAATACTGGGGGGGGGGCAAAAAATGGACTGTTCACCAGGCATGTACTAAGCCAATACTACTACGGTTAGGGTGAGCAGTGCTCAAAGAATTACTCCTATCCCAGTTAACCCAACCAGAAATGAAGAAAACAAAAACAATAAACAAGAATTAACAATGAAAAAGCAGTAACTCAATAGTACAGATACACAAACCCAAAATTAAACACTAATTATCTCATAAAATTCAATGCAGGGCTAGCAACCCAAAAAGATGACTCAGAATTACCCCAAAATAAACAAATCCTATGCTAAGCCCTAAATAATGATCAAATTAGATTAAATACAGACACGATAATTGCAAAACAAAACAACGTTATATAAATCTACACAAACCCTAAACGCAACACACAAAAAGAAATAACAAAAATAATTTAAATCAAATTAACTTTGCTGGGTGGGTGTCTCATTAATTTGTGCTGAAACCTGTCCGTCACAGGCCAGCGTAGAGAAAGTGGGTTCAAACTGGAAAACAAGTGGAAACAGCCGACACACTGGAAACAGCGGAGACAGCGAAGGCAATGGGAGACAGCGACACCAATTGGAGACAGCAACACCAGTTGGAGACAGTGACACTAGTTGGAGACAGAACAGCAATAGATGTCAGAGCGGAGGCCCGGTTTGGAGAGCGAGCCGCCCACAGTGGTGGGCAGCCTGGCAGGTATGTTGAGGTAAAGTCTCCCAGGTGAAGGGAGGGGAACGCTATGTTCACTCACTCAGCACAGCAACTGTGACCGTGGGCTCGTTACGCCCAGGCAGCGCACAGGCCGCATCACACACTCCAGCCACAGATTTCCAGCCAGCAGACAGGCCAGCTCCGCTTAACACCACAGAGGAGACACGATCCAAATGGCATCAGAACAGCCACACCAGACCATGCCAAACCACGCCACTGCCGTGGACACCGGCTCCAGTGCAGATTAGGAAGATCCAACCCGAGGAAAGGGGAGGTCTGCCTACATATAGCAAGGCACGGTGTGGCCTGCAATCAACGTGCAATTGAGTAATTGCCTCCAGCTGGTGGCACTCAGTGGGCAGGGCAGAAAGTGACAGTAAAAACCTATCCTGCCACACAATTAAGAGGCTGAAATGAGCCATTCTGCCACATCTACCCCGCACTTTTGCATCGCCACCCCGACAATGGACTGAGGGCAGAACAGTGAGCTAGCACCAGGGCCGGTAGAAGGCAGACTGGACATTAGACACAGCCCTTGACGGTCCAGCAGCTTCGTTGCCAACTGGCCGGGGAAGATGATGAACACTAGAATGTTGACCAGCTGTGATTTGTCCTGTCCGATGCACAGCTGGCTGGCTATCACAGGGTGGACCTGCTGAGGGCAGGGAAGGATCCATTGAGGGGGGTCTGCCCTGTGCCAAGGGGGTAGCAGGAATAGGTGTGTCTCCGACTGGAGTCACAGCAGGGGGCTCCATGGGACCAGGAGTTCTAGCCACAGCAGATGGCAAAGGAGTTTCAGGAACTAGCAGCCATAAATCATCATCACTGGATGAGTTACCCATAGGAGCTGGTGATGGCGGCAGATCCGTAACAGGCGGAGCAGCAGGCGTGGGCCCAACTTGGGCCTTCAACATGTCATGATGCACATGGCGTACTTTCTGCAAGTCACTCACTGGGGCAATCGTGTAAACTAGGTTTGCAACCAAACATCAGAAAGAATGGACACTCCCGTGTGACCTGATGCTGTGTGGTGTTATAGCAGAACAGCACTTGTGGAAGAAAGGAGGCCCAATCCTGTTTCCGTGACGTTGGCAGTGTGCGTAGAAGGTTGTGGAGGGTCCGATTGAACCGCTCGCACTGTCCATTGCCTGCAGGGTGGTACAGGGTGGTGCAAGATTTCTCTACGGCATACAAACAACAGACCTGTTGGATTAAAGAGCTCTCAAAACACCGACCCTGGTCCGAGTGAATACAACTCGGAACACCAAACCTGAAAAACCATTCAGCAGAACCTGAGCCTCAGTAGAAGCACGCTGATCCCGAGTTGGGACAGCTACAGTGTACTTGCTGAACACGTCTGTCATCACCAGAACGTTTTCTAGCCCGTTCCGGGAGGGCTCCAACATGGTGAAATCAAGTGCAACAATTTCGTTTGGCCTAGATGCAAGCAGGTGGCCCATAAAGCTGTGTGACAATGGTCCCGAACCTTTCGCGACACTATGACTAGCGTCAGTCTCCCCAGCACTGGGGCAGAAACCAACCTTGCCTTCAAGGCCTCAAAGCTGTCTTCACACTGCGGTGTCCATGCAGAACCCAGATCTTGTTTCTGCCCTCGTTTGGACTGGCTGCCTGCAAGCTTTGCCACCAGCTTATGCAGAGGGCCAGCCAGCTGGGCAAACCCCTCCACAAAGCGCCTGTAGTAGCTGGCGAACCCCAAGAATGGACGCAGCTCAGTCATCTGGTGGGGACGCTCCCCTTGGCAACCGCCTCGATCTTTGTGGGGTTGGTGGACACACCCTCACCTGAGATGACATGCCCAAGGTAACTGACCTCTTTCTGAAAGAAAGCACACTTTTCCAATTTCACTTTCAAACCTTCTTTCTGAAGCCGGGCAAGAACCACTTCCAGTCGCTGCAAGTGCTGGGCGATGGAAGAAGAGAACACAATGATGTCGTCGAAGTAGAGGAGCAAAGACTGACACTGCTGGTCCCCAAACATCCTTTGCATCAACCAGTGAAAGGTGCTTGGCGCATTGCATAGCCCAAACGGCATCCAGTTCCATTCAAAAAGACCGAAAGGCGTGCAGAAAGCCATTTTGGGCTTGTCTTGTTCAGTTACAGGAACTTGGTTGTACCCGCTGGCCAAATCCAGAGTGGAGAATCAGCAGGTATCAGAAAGGGCATCGAGGCTCTCCTCAATACGAGGTAGGGCAAAGGCATCCTTCCTAGCCTTGCTGTTAAGAAGGCGATAGTCCACGCACATGCGTAGGCTGCCATCCTTCTTCCTGACCAAGACAATCGGGGAGGTGCAGGGACTACTGCCCATGGATCCAGTGTCCACCAAGCACGGGACTGTGACACCACCCATTGAGACATCGAGGTGTGGGCAAGATGACATTAACTTATCCATAGTCCCTTCCTGTGAGCCCGTCGACTCCCCACCTGAGCTGTGGCTCAATAGCTCAGTGGGCTTCAGTTTTCCGACTGACCAGAAGAATGGGAAGGCCTAGCCACCTGAGAGCTCAGACCAAGGGCGGAGCTAGCGTGAGTTGGGGGAATGCCCGTTCCCCATCACACTCCATAGCAAAATGACCCAGCCGTTGGCACCTTCGACAAATCACAGGGCCCTTGCAATTGGGCCGAAACTGCAGTGAGAGGGGTTGTAAGGAAACCACAGTCTGTTCTGACCCCTTTGAGGTGGTGGGAGGAGCTGGGCGAGGACCGCTTTGCACCCCATACTGTAGACCATACACGGCTGGGAGAGAATGGCTACGCTCTCTTGGACCCCCTGGAAGACCCTCTCGTTCCCATCTAATAGCTTCGGTACGCAACTCCAACAAGGTAGCAGAGGGCTGGCAATGAACCAACCGCTTTAACTCTCTGCAAAGAGCACTGTCGAGCAGTGTTGGGTAAGGGTTACTTTAAAAATAATCAAAGTACGTTACTGCGTTACTTTCAAATAAAGTAACCGGTTACTACACCCTGAGTAAAGTAACTCAGTTACTTTAAAAGTACTTCCAACGTTACTCTCTGAGAAAAGTAACTCAAGTACTTTTAACCTGTTGAGTCTGAAAGTCACCCAATTGAGGAACTTTGAGAGCGACTTTGCAAGCACAGTGTGAAACAATACACTGATCACGACGAATATACTGATGTTGCACATCAAATTAAACAGCAGAACCTGGGCTACAAGACTGTAAAAATATGCTCCAAACACAGCTCAAACAACAACTAAATAAACAACAACAAATCCAACTCCATACAGCTACAATATCCCGACCCACTCGGTATATTTCGGGCCTAACTCGACCGGACGTTATGCAAAACACACGCCGTTCTTCTCAGATGAAAGCTGAGACTCCGCTTTTTCCACACATATGCGCCAAAGCACTGTACCACAAAGCATCAGAGAGCTACAGCCCAAAGACAACAGAAATCTTTTCCATCTCTCTCTTACCTTATTATTTTCGCCGTGAAAAGGGCATTCTGCTGTTAAATCACGTTTCATTCCCGTTCACCGTGATATTGTTGTCCTTCATTCAAATGAATCCGGGCGGAAAAACTTGCTGGCCAAAGGTTCCAGGGGAAGCATAACAATGAATACCATGAAAGAAAGACTGACTCACTGACACAATATGATACCCCCTTTACGTTTATTATTCTAAATAATAAAAAGTGGCATAAACATTTGACAGACATGCCAAAAGCTTGATAAAGGGGCTAAATCACAGCTGCCTCTAAAAGGATGCAAGGCTCAGGCGTAGCCTAGGCCTACATTTTTTAAACATTCAAGGCAAACTCAGTGCTGCTGTGCAGTGAGTGACTGAGTGCACATGTGTAAAGTGCAGAAACAAGATGGCATTTCAGAACAGCCAAACTTCAATTTTCCCAAACGTTCCTATTGAATATAGGCCTAAGAAAATGAAAAATCAAACTGTCTATTAGAGGTCACGGATGTCTCTCAACTAGGCCTAAAAACACATACATTTGCAATCGCAAAAATATGCCTACAAATTATGCCAAAATGCATCAAATTCAGAAGTCCTTAAAATAAAATAAAAAGACAGCCTAGGCTACTTAAAGCCTAAAACACACAAATAATGGTGGGCTACTTTGACTTTCTTCTAATACAGTCCTTATTGATTGGGCCTACCAAAATAAAACAAAACTTTCACCAACCAACTATTAGAGCCTATTGATAGTAGGCTATCACAGTGATCTTATTTAAGCCTACTGGCCTTCTTTGATAAAGTAGTGGTTATAGTGCATGAGAAGGAGGATTTGAAAGCGTTTATCTGACAAAAAAAAGCCTTTCTACGGGCGCACTGGACGGAGTTGGGGTGTTTAATTTGAGAAAAATCCTCTTGATCATTGGATGGTTGTTTAACACGTCTATATCATGCCCAGAATGCAGATACTCCGCTATCTCAATGTCCTCTGAGGCAGAAACCTGCTGTGTGTCTTCTGGAAATGTGAAAAAGTCATCCTCTGGGTCTCTCACGGACGCAGTGGGTGCAGCTGACGGCAGTAGTTCCCCCGAGAGGTGGGCATGACATTCAGCAGCGAGCAGCGCTTTGGCCTTGTCTTTTTGCTCCTGGTCCCTGATCCAGCGCAACTTGAACTTGGGACGGGTCACAGCAGCAAGCAAGGCCTCCTCACTCTCCAGCGTGGAGGCGAACCATTTCTTGACTGCCTACAAAATATATCAATAGTATATTGTTAGGCTAAAACTTCAAAAAAGTGTATGCATGTTTATTTATTTATTTAGGCTAGCCTATATTTGTGTATTTTTATACTGCATAGGCTTCTAAACCTAAAATTTAAATGGCAGTAGTATTATGAAAACAGGTTATAAATCATACATTTTATTTTTAGAATATAGCTGCCATCTGGCAAGCATGATCAAAATTATTTAGCCTACCTTGATGATGGTATCAGCCAGGCCTGATGCCATGCGGGAGAGGCTGTCCTTCAGCTTTTGGGTTTTGGTCATCAGGGACTCGAGAGCTGGCAGGATGGTTCCAAAGTAACAGTTGTTCTCCCCTTGGAGAATATCCAAGACTCTAGAGAGTGGCTGAAGGACTATGCAGTACTCCTTCAAAAACTGGTACTCTTTATCTGTGACGCACCTGATGCCTAGCCGGGTGCACAGGCTGTTCAGGTCTGGTAGGGACATGTTGGTGACCCTGCGCACGGCATTATAGAAAGAGTTCCACCGGGTTTTACATGGCACCAGCAGCGACCGCTTGCTAAACTCCGTGATCTCTGCTGCCACAGTTGACCTACTGGCTTTGGTCCAGACTGTAGAGCATTTGGCGATTGCACTTCGGTACACTGCTTTGGCTTCACCATTTGATGACCAGTTTTCTATGTCTGCAACGCATATTAGGTTCAGTGTGTGTGCGACGCACATCTGTGGTGTGGAGGGAGAACACACGTACATGTGTCGTCGTCATTGGTGGAAAGCAAGTTGTCTAGGTCTGCAAATGTCACATCTTCATCAGCGACCTCCTCGTACTCCTCATCTGAGTTGGAATCTGGTTTTCGGAACTCCTGGAAGGCCTTAACGAAGTTGGAACCGTTGTCAGTGACAGTAGCTGTCACTTTACCGCCCAGGCCATATGAATGGTGTATCTGCTCAATCTCAGTGGCAATTTTGCCATACGTATGTCTCCCTTTCACTATTCTGCACGCTAGAGCAGCTTTCTTGTGCTGCAGAGTGGAGGGGTCAATCCAGCGGGTAATCATAGTTCTTGTTTCTCGTTCCAGGTACTTAGCAAATGTTTTCCTGTAAAGAATTATAATAATGAAATTTATTGGTATGTTACTAGTACTACACTTCACAAGTGAAACAAATCTCAGAGTCCATTCTAGAATAGGTGATGCCTGGTACACACTACATGATATCAGAATGAATAAAGGACAATGAGTGTAATAATAACATTAACAAATAGTGGCTTTTACTCACCACAACTGCAGAGGCTACCAACTATGTGAAACAGACTACATTATAGACGGTCCGTTATTTATTATTTCCTCTGTATCTTTATATATTTACTTTTTATCTGCTCCCGTTGTCTTCATAAAGTGAATGCATCGCGCTGCCATTTCAAACTAAACACTTCCTGATTTCCTTCAAATTAAAAGCTTATAACCTCCGCTGAGAGAATCCCTCCATTTTCTAATTAGGCTTTTATTCTGAAACATTTGTATGAACTTGGTTGTGGAGGATACAGACAGTAGCTTGAATGTTTACATACGGTGCTTCAAATGTAGCTCCTGCCATCTGTTGACGCTTTTAGGTGACTACAACAACATGTCGGCTGGCACGTGGGGAGACACAGTGACTGAAATAATAGTAAAAGTAATAAAAATAGAGCAAGAATAACCTGATGACAACACACACACTGTGAAAGACGACCGGGGATAATTGATATGGACCATTGTGTAGTGTGTCATGTCTGCCGGCCAAGTCACGGCATGATTTTATCGTGTAATGTGACATAGTGACTTTCAGAACGGGCAGAAAAGTCCTGTAGTGTGTACCAGGCATAATGCAAGTCCTGAGTCTGACCTCACCTGTCTGTCAGCAAGTCCTTGCCCTCCATCTTTTGAGTTGTGGGGATTTTACTGACGATCTTGTGGAAAGTTTTGGACTCTACCGTAGACATTGGCAGCATTTCTTCTACCACATAGCTAGTGACAAGCTTCATGACTTCTTTTGAACTGATGTTTTCTCTGTTTTTAGAAGCAAAAGACATTCTTTGCTGTTTGGGAGCTGAAGGACCCGCATTCTGCTCAGGGGGAGGCCTGGCGGCTACCAATGTGGTCGCGCTGCGTTTCGCTTTAAGGTGCTTGGTTAGATTCGAATTGGAGTTTTTTGCCGTCGAGAGGGTATTATTCCCAGCACACAGCTTACATTTTACCATCAAGTTCTTGTCTTTTCCCCGACTACAGTAAAGTAATGGGAATATTTCCAAGCCTGAAACGCACCTTTCGCAGCCTCGTCAACGGCACTCATGTTGGTAAGTAACTGACCGCCACCGGAATAGCGTAGCCGGAGCGGAGGAAGAGGAAATAGATTGTTTTTTTTAAATTATTATCATTTTTTAATCAACACAGATAATTATTATTATTTTTTAATCAACAGAGTTGAAAACATATACAAGTGCACATATAAAAGTAACGCAAGTAACTGATGTCTTGTTTGAAAATGTACTTAAGTATTTGATTACTCAAACAGTAAACTAATGCGTTAGGTTACTCGTTACTGCAAAAAGTAATCAAAGTACCCAACTCTGCTGTCGAGGACATGCTCCATGAATTGGTCGCGAAGTAGGACCCCTGCGTTAAGTAAACCATCAGGTGCACGCTGCTTTACTTGATCTATGAGCCATTCTGCCACAGTAAGAAAAAGTATAATGTTAGATGTCATTTGTTAAGCTATGAGTACAGAAAAAGTCCACTAGCCGCTAGGCTAATTTTTGCAATGTAAACATGCTCAAGCTAATAATGGGTGACTTGCAACTTGACAGTTATTATTGAGCTGAATTTGCTACTTTTTTAAATGATCATGTTGTCATCCGTGAAAAATACGGTTAGCTCTTGCCCGTCTGAATGGTTGGCTGATGTAGCCCTCACCCGTTATAACTAATGCTGGTTAGTACAGGATTCAAACACGCTGCAGGATGTCCAGTAAAAGACAGATGCAGTTGAAGCTGACTTTAAGAACTTTATATAGAGGCTTCGTCACCATTTACAGCACATCCACACACAATCACCCACAGCAATTTCCAAAGGTGCCTTAATGTGGTTCTGAAATAAAATAATAAACATTGCTGAATATGTACATACCCAGACAGCAAAATGACACTGTGGCAGATCTGCGCCAGACTGTGGATAACATTCGGTGCAGATCCGCCAAACGGGTCTGCACCGGGGTCTTTATTCACAATGGCCCGATACCAGCGCAGATACGGATTACTGATCTGGAACGGACTTGGGCCAGTTGTGGCCCTGCATAATTAATAAAGCTCTATGACATTTGGTTCGGATCTGGCACAGATCCGTTATTTTACATCTGGGCCAAATGTGTACACATACAGCACAAAGAAATGCACATTTGTCTTCAAAAAATGTTTATTTATAGGTTTACATTTACCCCAACCAAATAGCTCTCTTTGTCAGACTTACATGTACATAAAAACATCAAACCTCTCTTTGTCAGAATTACATGTACTTGTAAAACTCAACAGGGTCTTTTTCATAATTACATGTACATGAAAACACCAAACAGCTCTCTCTGTCAGACTTAAATGTACATTTAAAACCCAAACTACTCTCTTTGTCAGACTTGCATGTACATTTAAAACCCTAACAGCTCTGTCAGACTTACATGTAAAACACCAAATAGCTCTCTGTCAGAACATGTACATAAAAACACCAAACCACTCTTTGTCAGAATTACATGTACATGAAAACACAAAACAGCTCTCTCCATCAGACTTACATGTACATTTAAAACCCAAACAGCTCTTTGTCAAACTTACATGTACATGAAAACACCAAACAGCTCTCTTTGTCAGAATTACCCACACATATGCATGCATGCATGCAAGCTGAGGCTGAGCACGAACCACAGAGGAAACATTACCATTAGGAACAGTCCACCGGCACTTAGTCACAAGGGTGTCAAACAGTCAAACAGTCCAGAATGGGCACTTAGGAATAGTTCATTGGGACATAGTTTGTTGTGACCGTTGTCTACGGCCACCCCCACGGTCAGAAGCCAAATTAAACCACCTGATGGAATGGTGGTTTATTTCCATGTCCGTTGCCTTTTCCCCCTGATGGTTCTTGCGCACAGCCCCTACAGTACATTAAAATAAGAAAAACACACAGAGCAAACAAAAGGTTATGGTCCAGAAACGACCAACTCAACATTTTGATTTCTGTCACTTTATCCCACAATGCAGTTTTGTATGAAATAGTAAACTACACAAATATCTTGTGACTTTAGGAGAAGTTAAAAGCTCTGTATTAGAAACCAGGCAACCCCCGCAAGCTGGTTCAGGCAGACAACTCAAGCTGCTCAGTATTCTCATATGATATAGCCTGAGTCATTACCATTCACACCAATCACACCTTTGTCAATGACACTCTGGGTAAAATTATGGAAAACAGACAATGCATATGCATCGGGGTTCCATTTCCCTGTTGGGAGTTATTTTTTTAGTAATCACTGGCTCACTACATACATTATACCTTACTTAGACAATAACAGAATTAATTTTTTCTGGTCTCAAGTCCACTAAAGACACAGGGCTAGATTTGCTGAGGACATTTGACATTTTGAGGAGCAATATGTATATAATTCACACTTACGTGCAAGGAGAGCCTTGGTTGCCATCTCACTGAACTTCTTTTTATTATTAACTCCCTTCCAATTTATCTGTTTGGCAACACTAGATGAAAAAATGTGTGCCAGGATATTCCAGGTGACATGCTTTATGTCACGTCCCCCAAAAGAGGCCAGCACAGCGACCTGTAAAAATAAGGCACTGAATTAGCAACGAAGAAAAAAACAGTAAGAAAGTAATCACTGAGAGAGTACATAATATAAACTAATGTGGTGTTTGCAAGATATATACCATTTGTTTCTTCTTCATAGCATTCGCTGGGTCATTGAGCCAGTCCTCAAAACAGTCCACCTCAGCCAGTGAACTCAAAGGAAAGGAGATGTCGTCTGGCATCTCTGATGCTGGTTCACGTGCAGCGTTCAGTCGTGACATGAGGAGATTCATCACAGAACTTTGTTGGTTAAGCTGGTGTTTTAGGTTCTCCAAAAGAGTGAGCATGTGGAGCTCGGCAGCTACAAAAAGAACATCAAAATTTAGAGAGGTCACGATGAGGATACTAAGAGCAAAACAAAACAATTCTATGGAAAACAAGTCATTTTAAATTATAGACAAAAATCTCACTGACTTAATTTTGAGTTAGGCTGTTTCTTTTAGAATCAGTTTTTGAATGTTTTTTTTTTTAAATTTGAAGTTATTTTTTCAGTGTTTAATTCATCTATGACATTTTTGTTGATAGGATTCAGAATTGTATGAGTTTAAATGATCAGTTCAATATTGCATCAGGTGAGGGATTAGTTAACACTTACGTGTGCAGGGAATTGGCTCCCTCCCAGACCGGCCAGCTCTTAAAGTGGGCATGAACACTTCCGAGGCGGTTTCCAAAGGATTTGTGGACTGAGATGAATGGAAATGTTCAAAAGATGGCAGTGGAGGTTGTGGTGCAAACGAGGACAGCCCAGGAGGTGATGGATGGAAGGATGATGTATAAGAAGTCACGAAGGAGGTCAGCTCTGTGAGTGTCGGCTCAGGAGGAGGGAGCTCAGGAGGTGCAGCATGAGCGGATGGCCCTGGAGGAGATGGTGATGGTGGAGGTGCAGCAGTGGAAGATAGCCTTGGAGGTGGTGGTGGAGGAGCAGCAATGGAAAATAGCCCTGGAGGTGGCTGTGGTGGAAGTGGAGGTGCAGCAAAGGAAGATGGCCTTGTAGAGGGTGCATTGCTGAAAGGACAAAAATAAATGGCGTTGTGTACATTTTCCTACCTATTATATTAGTGTCATATCATGCAGTGCAGAGAAAAAAACAAAAATTAACAGCTCAGCAGTTTAGAAATCTTTTTTTTAAATGCACACAAAAGATTGGTTTGCAGGATTAGAAAACACCCTAATCTAATATGATAAATCAGACAGTGGTTATATTTACCTTCGTGATGACAATGGGGATGCTGATGACTGCTGAGGGTGTGTTATTGGAGTTGAGCCTTTTTGGGATATGGCTTATGGATTTTTTTTAGGAACACACTCAGTGTCACTCTCCTGTTCTGTATCACCATAATAGTGGCTGGATAAACACAAACACAAAAATACATTTTACATCATGTTCAAATCGCATGCATTTAAACATAACAAATACATCGAATCCCTCTTACATTGGTTTAGGTGTTCTCCTAACATGGCCAACCGGTGAATCCTCATCATGTGAATCCAACTCAGATGTGTCACAGGTCAAAGACTTTTTCATACCACGCCAAGCTGACATGTAGTCATCGAAAACAAAATTGACATTAGTAAATTACAGGTCATAATCTTAATTTGAGAGACAAACACAATTACAGCTAAATTCTGGAAGATATTAAGTTTTAACAATAACCAGATGTTTAAATATTTTTTTTTTTACCATATGTCTTCAAAACTCTGACAGGATGCCTTGTCCAGTTCTGTCCAGGTGCCTCTGCACACCGCACAGCTTTATTGATCCGCTCATCACTTGTGTAATTTGGCCAGAGGGTGAAACCAGCACTGTACCATGACTGAGGTACTACTGCCACAGACTTTGCTGCATCAAAGTACTGAACAACATGAAACATCCTAGAAAAAAAGAGAAATAAAAGAAAAGAGTAATTTGTATTGCTATTTTTTCCACCAAGATTTTTTAGTATCGACAAAAAGAAATAAACTTACTTGTACTTAGTACATCGATGTTCAGCGTAGAATGATGTTTCAAGACGACTCAACTAACCACAACTTACCCCACTATAGCAAACCAGTTCATCTACTTCTTTAGGCTATGCAGAATTGGTATGGTTACAAAACCTCTTCTGTGGGGGACTAGGACACATTTTTGCTTAACTGTACAAACTTTGGCATACATGCACTGTTCTGACACTTGTGAGACGCTATAAATATTTAGGAAGTCAGAGTTAAAGGGATATGTAAAAAAGGTGGACTTATCTGAAAAGTTTCTATATACAACATAGATTCCATCATGACACTCAACAATATTAACAATCATACAAATTTCATCTGCAATGATGAACACATTATCCCCTGTTGAAACTTTGATAGTCCATTGGTCAGTAATCATTTGGCTGTATTGCCCTCGAACCCCTCTAAAGGCAAGTTCATCAGGAACAGGTCCAACAAAGTGAGGCCTTTTTAAAGAGTATGACATCTGATCAGTCTGACAAGTAGTTTTCTCAGACAACCGACGTATAATTTGTGCAAGTGGACGTTCAGGCTTTCGGACAAGTTTTTTGAGCATTTGAAGGTGGTTCCCATAGGGAAAGGCTGCAATGTTATCCAGACAACCATGCAGCCTTACATCCTGAGCAAGATGAACTAATGAGTGAACGTTGTACACAAGTGAGTCCTTGCCATATATTTGGCCAAAATGGGTCACAAACATCTGCAACAATGTCTCAGAATACTGACAGTACAATGAAGACAGTGTTGGGCTGACTAAAATGGCAATGCCAGAAAACAGCAGCATGAAATTATTGTAAATGTTTGTGTCCAGGTAGGAAGGCAGAATGACAGGCCCAATGTACAATAAAAACATCCTAAATTCTGTTGCTTTCCACCTATCAAGGTCCCTCAGTGTTCTGGGCTTCCTGGCAAATTCCACTGGAATATGATTGCGTAAACCTGTCAAACAATCAGACATCTGGTTGACAATGCTGGCGGGTAAGCGGAATTTGAGAGGCCCCCTAAGCCAAATGTTCAGAAGTTTCCTTACAACACCCAAACACACAGAATGCATATAATCACCTGGGAACTGAGATACCATCCTTATACTTAAGTCATGGAAAGTGTTAGGGCCATCTAGGTGATGTTCTTCATCGTGTTTTTCTGCAAATGATTCATCTGTCCTCAGTGGACAAGTGATTAAAGGAAATGTCATTCTTCCCACATACTGTCCTTTCTGCACACATTTGTCGCATCCAAAATAGCCATTGTGAGGCTTAATATTTTTTATAAAAGCCCAGACAGGGGCATCACAGATTACAGAATCCAATTTAAAGAAAATCCTTTTGCCTTCGAAATCAATGCCATTCTGTAACTCTTTCAACTCAATCAATCAATCAATCAATCAATTTTATTTATAAAGCCCAATATCACAAATCACAATTTGCCTCACAGGGCTTTACAGCATACGACATCCCTCTGTCCTTATGACCCTCGCAGCGGATAAGGAAAAACTCCCCAAAAAAAACCCTTTAACGGGGAAAAAAAACGGTAGAAATCTCAGGAAGAGCAACTGAGGAGGGATCCCTCTTCCAGGACGGACAGACGTGCAATAGATGTCGTACAGAACAGATCAGCATAATAAATTAACAGTAATCCGCATGACACAATGAGACAGAGAGAGAGACAGAGAGAGAGAGAGAGATGCAGGTGTATGTGTATAATAACAGTAGAAGTATGACTAATGACTAATGATGGCAGTAGCAGCAGGAGGCATCTGGCAGGACCACGGCAGCAGCACAACCACACACGTCACGCTGTCCAGGCACCGCTGCGATATGAGTTAATCTGAGAGACAGTGGAGCACAAAGGCTCCGGAGAAGAAGCCGAGTTAGTGACATCCAGAATGGCCGAGTTAGCAAGATGCAGTAATAGAATACGAGAGAGAGAGAGAGAGAAGGAGAGAAGGTGCCCGGTGTATTATGGGGGGGGGGGGTCCTCCGGCAGACTAGGCCTAAGTCAGCCTAACTAGGGGCTGGTACAGGGCAAGCCTGAGCCAGCCCTAACTATAAGCTTTATCAAAGAGGAAAATCTTAAGTCTAGTCTTAAATGTGGAGAGGGTGTCTCCCTCCCGGACCGTAACAGGAAGATGATTCCACAGGAGAGGAGCCTGATAGCTGAAGGCTCTAGCTCCTGATCTACTTTCGGAGACTTTAGGGACCACGAGTAACCCTGCGTTCTCAGAGTGCAGTGTTCTGGTGGGATAATATGGCACTATGAGCTCACTAAGATATGATGGAGCTTGACCATTTAGAGCTTTATAAGTTAACAGTAGGATTTTAAATTCAATTCTGGATTTTACAGGGAGCCAGTGCAGAGAAGCTAAAACAGGAGAAATATGATCTCGTTTCTTAGTTCCTGTTAGTACACGTGCTGCTGCATTCTGAATTAGCTGGAGAGTTTTTAAGGACTTACTAGAGCTACCTGATAATAGAGAGTTACAGTAATCCAGCCTAGAGGTAACAAAAGCGTGGACCAATTTTTCTGCATCTTTTCGGGTCAGGATAGGCCTAATTTTCGCAATATTACGCAGATGAAAAAATGCAGTCCGTGAGGTTTGTTTTAAATGAGAATTAAAAGACAAATCTTGATCAAATGTTACTCCGAGGTTTCTTACGGTAGTGCTAGAGGCCAGAGCAATGCCATCTAGAGAAACTATGTCATCAGATAAAGAGTCTCTGAGTTGTTTGGGGCCAAGAACAATAACTTCAGTTTTGTCTGAATTTAACATCAGGAAATTGGTGCTCATCCAAGTTTTTATGTCTTTAAGGCAGTTATGGAGTTTAGTTAATTGATTACTTTCTTCTGGCTTCATCGATAAATACAACTGAGTCAACAAACTGAAAACGATCAGATAAATAAGATTTAAACCAGCTTAGTGCAGAACCTTTTAGGCCAATTAAGTGATCCAGTCTCTGCAGTAGAATTTGATGGTCAATTGTGTCAAATGCCGCACTAAGATCTAATAAAACAAGTACAGAGACAAGTCCTTTGTCTGAAGCAATCAGAAGGTCATTTGTAATTTTAACTAGTGCTGTCTCAGTGCTATGATGCACTCTAAATCCTGACTGAAATTCCTCAAATAAATTATTATCATGGAGAAAATCACACAGCTGGTCTGCGACTACTTTCTCAAGGATCTTTGATATAAAGGGAAGATTAGATATTGGTCTATAGTTGGCTAACACCTCTGGATCCAGGGTGGGCTTTTTTAGTAGAGGTTTAATTACAGCTACCTTAAAAGACTGTGGTACATAGCCTGTTAATAAGGATATATTGATCATATCTAATATATGAGTGTTAACTAAAGGAAAGACCTCCTTAAGTAGCCTAGTTGGGATGGGGTCTAAGAGACACGTTGATGATTTAGATGAAGAAATCACTGTTGTCAATTCTTGAAGAGAAATTGGGGAGAAGCAATCTAAATATATATTAGGTCTTACAGCTGTGTTTGAGGTTAGATAGGTACTATCTGAGGACAGGAGGTCATGAATTTTGCCTCTAATAGTTAGAATTTTGTCATTAAAAAAGCTCATTAAATCATTACTGCTAAGGGCTAAAGGAATACAAGGCTCAATAGAGCTGTGACTCTCAGTCAGCCTGGCTACAGTGCTGAAAAGAAACCTGGGGTTGTTCTTGTTTTCTTCTATTAATGCTGAGTAATAGTTTGCTCTGGCATTGCGGAGGCCCCTCTTATAAGTTTTGAGACTGTCTGCCCAGATTAAACGAGATTCTTCCAGTTTGGTCAATCGCCAATTCCTTTCAAATTTTCGTGATATTTGTTTTAACTTACGGGTTTGAGAGTTATACCAAGGAGCGAACTTTCTTTGCTTTTTTAACTTCTTTTTAAGAGGAGCTACAGAGTCAAGTGCTGTTCGCAGCGAGCCTACGGCGCTATCGACAAAATGATCAAAGTCGGTACAGGAAACCTCTGTTACTGAGGGACTTGGTATTGAATTTCACGACGGAGTAATCTTTTCCTTAAATTTTGCGACAGCACTATCTGATAAACATCTAGTATAGTAACTGTTGCTGAGTGGCGTGTAATCGGGTAAAAAGAAATCAAAAGTAATCAGATAATGATCCGATAGAGAGGGATTCTGTGGAAAGACTTTTAGGTTATCAATTTCAATTCCATACGTCAGAACTAGATCGAGGGTATGGTTAAAACAATGAGTGGGTTCATGTACACCCTGACTGAAGCCAATGGAGTCTAATAATGAGATAAACGCGGTAGCCAGGGAGTCATTATCAACGTCGACATGAATGTTAAAATCGCCTACAATAATAACTTTATCTGATTTAAGAACTAAACTGGATAAAAACTCTGAGAATTCAGATACAAATTCAGAATACGGGCCAGGAGCACGGTACACTATAACAAATAGAAGTGGCTGCGAGGTTTTCCAGGTCGGATGTAAAAGACTAAGAACGAGGCTTTCAAATGAATTATAATCTAGTTTAGGTTTAGGGCTGATTAACAGACTAGAGTTAAAAATGGCTGCAACTCCCCCTCCTCGGCCGCTGCCTCGAGGAATGTGGTTATTATTATGACTGGGAGGAGTGGATTCATTGAGACTGACATATTCATCTTGACACAGCCAGGTTTCTGTGAGACTGAGTAAATCAATATGATTATTTGATATTAATTCGTTTACTAACACTGCTTTAGACGATAGAGACTTGATATTTAACAGTCCGCATTTAATTCTCCTGTTTTGTCTTTCTGTCACAGAAGAGGTTTTAATTTTTATGAGGTTGTTATGCACAACTCCTCTTTGTTTAATTTTAGATTTAAATAATTTAGGTGGTCGGGGGACAGACACCGTTTGTATAAAACTATGGAAACTATGGCTGGGTAACTGAACTAGAAGCTCAGAGAGGCGTATAGGACTGTGTCTCCGAGTCCTGGTCTCAACTCTGGGTTGTCAGGGATTTGATTTACTAATAAAGTTTGCCAGGTTCCTAGAAATGAGAGCAGCTCCATCCAAAGTGGGATGAATGCCGTCTCTCCTAATAAGACCAGGTTTTCCCCAGAAAGTTTGCCAGTTATTAACGAAACCCACATCGTTTGCTGGACACCACCTGGACAGCCAGCGATTAAATGATGACATGCGGCTAAACATGTCATCACTGGTCAGATTTGGGAGGGGTCCAGAGAAAACTACGGAATCCGACATCGTTTTTGCATATTCACACACCGAGGCAATATTAATTTTAGTGACCTCCGATTGGCGTAACCGGGTGTCATTGCCGCCGACGTGAATAACAATCTTACTGAATCTACGTTTAGCTTTAGCCAGCAGTTTTAAATTTGACTCAGTGTCGCCCGCTCTGGCCCCAGTGATACATTTGACTATGGCTGCTGGTGTTGCTAACTTCACGTTCCTCAGAATAGAGCTGCCAATAACCAGAGTTTTATCCTCAGCGGGTGTGTCGCTGAGTGGGGAAAAGCGGTTGGAAACGTGAACAGGCTGGTGGTGAGCCGTGGGCTTCGGCTTGGAGCTGTGCCTCTCATGAACAGTTACCCAGCCTCCCGGCTGCACGGGAGTTGCCGGAGGACAGTTAGCAGAGGCTAAGGCTATGCTATGTGGCTCCGCACCGCTACTGAATGGTTTTCCATGGTGTGGAGCCGCGCTTCTAATTCATTAAGCCTCGCCTCCAACACAGCAAATAAGCTACACTTATTACAATTACCACTGTCGCTAAAGGAGGCAGAGGCATAACTGAACATTTGGCACACCGAGCAAGAAAGAGCAGAAGGAGAAGCCATCGCTAACTGTAAAGCTAATGTAGCTACCAAGGCTAGTAACGTGCAAACAACAGCTAAGACATTAGCGAGAAAGTCGTAGAAAGGAGGAGAGCTATAAGTGCTTAAACAGAACCACTGTGGGTTAAGACTTGAAGTAGACGTTAAAGCAACTGAAGTGAGAAAGCAGGCTAGCAGAATTCACCAGAGCAGTACAGAGATGCTGTCACAGAAACACCGGAAATGACACAACTCGCTTACCGCAGTACGTCAGCACGTCAGATCCCAATGTCTGTACAAAGCTTGCTAGAGGCTTTGACAAAGGTATTCAGAAGACAACAAAGTCTCTCAAAAATATATCTGCTGGCTTTAGTTTATGTGGTCCACAGAACAATGCAATCACAGCTGGTTCCTTAATTGGAACACTTACGAGGAGTCCTAAAATAGGCCACACCTGAATCCCACTACTTTTGAACAAAGGCAACCCATCAATGTTGATCTGTAGTTTTAAGGTACAGCCATTAGTGATTGACTCACATGCCTGGTGCAGTTTCTGTTTGAAAGATGACAGGATGCCAATGTAATAATATAGTCCTCCACATCTTTCCTGTATGTTGTGAGTAATCTTTGTCTTAAGGAGGGTTCTTGCATCCTTCGGAAGATCAGGATGGTACAATCTTAACAAACCAAGAAGAGCCGTGAGAGCCACTAGGGAAACTCCAAATGTTAATGCCCAGTTATGAAGACTGGCCCCTAGATTACATGACTGATCCACTGTCTCATCAGTATCCTGGTCCGAGTCACTCTCCTCCTCAGGCACATCCATCGAAAAGGACTGCTGGTCAAAATGTGATGTGTACATCTCTACTATGTCCTCCTCCAACAACCCTCCAGCCTCCTCTCTGTCACTCCCAATATTTTCTATGACTGCCTCAGCTACTCTATCACTACATTCAGTCTGTCTTTCCTGACTGCAACACTGGGAAGCAAATTTTTCAGTGTGCATGGTCCTGATTTCCTTGAGTCGTCTCTCAACATCTCTACGCACTCTCCATCTAATGGTGGCATCAGAGAGTACCCCCAAATCCATCCCCACTTATATTCTTCCAGCCAAGCTGTTAAATTGTAAGGAAAATAAGAGGGACAATATTTTAACAAAGCTTTAAGGAATTTACTTGGTTAAACAAAGTGTAACAGAATTAAAACCAGTTAACTTACGTGACAGTTTGGGTGGTCAGAGGAGAAGTGGTGGAGCAGGAAGTAGTAGTGTGATTAGCACTAGAGAAGAGAAGAGAGGAGGGAAGGGGAGAGTTCTATTATTTCTGCTGGATGATGTTTCAAGTCTCCACGCAGAAGGTGCCCATGTATTAAGTATATCTTCAATATTAGGTCACAGAGTGACAGACAAAAATAACTTCATAGTAGGAGTGGGAATCAGTATTTCACAATGTACAATATGCAACATTACCCATGATAAAGTGCATAATTTCTATTTATTGACTAATTTTGTGTCAGGTTCACAGAATCTGACAAAGAGAGGAAACACTGAAAAGAGAGCAAATCATGAAATAGGACTTTTTAAAACTCCACGATGGATTTTAAGAAATTAAACCATATGGCAACCACTATAATCTATGTATTAAGGGCAAAAATATTATTCAGAAAAACAGAAAAACAAAAAAAATGGATCTGTTTGACTATTTTGACACAATCTGAAAAACTAAAAAAATGTTTTTATGTTCTGGAAATAAATATGTGATAAATAAATAAATAATAATAATAATTTAAAATGTTAAACACTGTCCGGAAAAAATACTGTGCGTGTTTAAAGCCATCTGAAGCCGTTAATCACAGTCAACAATCGCCAAATCGTACTTTAAATGCCGCTGAAATGTGCGCTATGCGTGCTAAATATGCAATTCAAACCGTACACATTAACTTACAAAACATTACAGCAACTCACTAAATGCTTCACCGTTTCAGACTGAAGAGGATCACAGCGTCTGCAGGTAACGACCCGGTGCTGACGTTAGCTGCAAGTCTGCTACACAGTCTGGCTAATGTTAGCAGTGCTAGCAGCAGCAGCAGCAGCAGCTCCGCTTACAGGTTTATATCCGTGTTTGTGCTTAATGTGGGCACATGTTTCTCCTGTCGGGTGATCATATATCAGCTTATTATGTTACAGTCTACATTCAACATTATTTACTTTGTCTAGATTAAAACACTGCCGACTACGACTAGGCTATTAGCTAAACTTGCTACATTACCATGTTTGGCTAGAATATTATCACAGAAACGAATGAGGACGTTATGTACAAACGCTGCAAACTACTGCTTGATTTAAAAAAAAATACAACAACGCTGTTACAATCATTTTAATATTGTGTTATGTACTTACCAAGAACTCCAATGACAGACGCTCTGCCGGTGTCCTGTCGCTCTGCTCTGTGCTGTGCTCCGCTCCCTACCGCCGAAGTGGTTAAAAAAAGGACAGTTAAAATTTGAATTTCGGCGCGTCTGGGCTGCGCTGCTGAAACGGATTGGAGCTGAATGTATCATTACGACTGTCAGCGTAGTCTCTCCACCCAGACTTGGCACAAAGCTGGGTCAGAGGCGCTTGGTGGTGTGACTGCTACGCGGATCTCACGACTTGTAGGCGGATCTGGTTCAGTGTCAGCTGCTGTCTGGGTAATTACTTATGAATATGCATAATAACTACAAATTCACCCATATGCATATTTACATTAGAGCAATGTTAAGCCAATGATATAACATCCAAAAATAAGAAATCTTGATCTACCTGATATCAAACATAAACTGTGCATGTGGATGCATCGAGATAGAAAAGTATAAAAACTTCCACACAATATTAAGAAACTGAGTGACAGGCTCCAGAAACGTAATAAATGAACTAACAAATAAAACTTCACTTAATAGGACCCACATACAGCAATTACCAGTCCCATTTACACCTAATGTTAGCAGTAGCAGCCATCAGCATGCAATCAACATTACAATAGAGCTAACATCACAATCAAGCTAGCAAAAACGTGACTATCACTAATAACTGCAAATCCTGCATGTTACATGACATAAAGCTGCAGTCACATTGCACACAATGTCCACAGTTGACTACTCACAGTTTTCATGCACGCACAACACTTTAGGAAACTTTCTGCACTCCTGATGACTGCGAAAGGCCGTCTGTGTCTCTGTGATTAAGATAAGAAATGGCAGCAGCGGTGGGCGGGGACAGACAGCTAGGAGTGCAACGTGATTGGTTGACTGTGATAACTGACTGACAGCTGTGTTAACAAATAAGAGAACTGCTAACCAAAAACAAGAGATTACATGAGGCATTGGCCTTTTTAACAGTCCATCTTTTATGGCTGTTGGGAGAAGTTTGTCTTCAGGGTTTAAAGCCAGATAGCTCTGAAGTCTTATGAAATAGATGATGGTTTGGGTTAAAATGAAATGATTTCTTTCAGAGAGGACTTTCTGGCAGAAAGACTGAAGGTTAACTTATCCCATGTGCTGTTTTATATGTGTTAGTGGAGTCAGTATAAACTTTGCTGCACTTAAGCAGTTACAGTTATTTATATTATTTATGGTTTTCTTTTCTTTTATGACCAAAAGTAAAAAAGAAAGGGGTGGCAGCTTCTTCTGTAACATATTATGTTAAATGGGCATATAATATCACCTCATATCGATCGCAGGCCCTTGAATTGCATTTTATTGAAATCGTATCAGACTTTGTGATATCAGCAAATATCATATCATTGTCCAAAGAATTGATACATCTTGAGGAAACTGGTGATTTACACCCCTGATATCTACAAAGCATCGTATAATTTTAAAATCTGTTTTTGGATAAAAGTGCCTTGCACCCACATTTGTCAAGGGTCAAGTGCAGACCAAATTCAGCACACTGAGGCAGGCAGACAGTTGGTAATGACGTTTATTGCTCACACAAATATGCAACAGTTCTGGGGTCTTTGGGTTTAGCTTGATTGTAGTTTAAGCAGTGTGACGAATGCAGGCATTCAACACTTGAGAGCAGTCTGAGAGCTGGGGACTGTGCTGAGAGTGCAGGTGGCTTTCTCGTGAGGCTGATAGTGGAGTGAAGACTGAAGTAGATAGCTGAACCTGGAGAGCTGAGGTAAGTAGGATTGGCGTAGCACCATGCAGCAACAGAGCCAAGCAGACGAGAACCAGGAGGACCGTGAGAGGATTCAGACAGGAGGGGTGGCTGGGAGGGCAGTGTCTGCGGTCTAGAGGATGGGCTGGTTCTGGACGGCTGATCACGGTGGCACTGGTGAAACTCCCGGATGAGGCAGGGGTCCAAGATGTGCCTTGCAGGGACTCAGGACCTCTCCTCAGGACTGTAGCCCTCCCAGTCCACCAAGTACTGGAGGTCTCTCCCGCGCCGGCAGGACCGCAGGAGACGGCGGGCTGAGTAAGCACCCCCGTCAATGAGTCTGGGAGGAGGTGGAGCAGCAGGGACCAGGGCGTTCTCTTGGACTGGCTTTACCTTGGAAACATGGAATGTGAGATGAATGCACATGAATCTGGGGAGCTTGAGCCGAACAGCTGCAGGGTTTATGACCTTCTGATGATGATGATGATCTCAAAAGGGCCGATGAACTGGGGAGCAAGCTTCTTGGACTCCACCTGCAGGGGAAGATCATGGGTAGAGAGCCAGACCGTCTGTCCAGGCTGGTACTCCGGAGCCTTGGAGCAGTGGTGGTTGGATGCAGTGGCATAGTGACCTGCGGCTCGGAGGAGGACAGCTCTGGCTCGGGTCCAGGTCCTGTGGCAATGGTGGATGAAAGCCTGGATGGATGGGCAGGAGGCCTCTCTCTCAAGGGCTCTCTCAACAGGAGCAGCTGGAACCCATAGGCGTATTGAAAGGGAAGGAGGGCTGTGGCAGAGCTGGTCAGGGTATTATGGGCATATTCTAACCACAGGAGCTGTTTGGACCAGAATGACAGGTGATGTGATGTCATGCAGAGGAGGGTTGTTTCCATTTCCTGGTTCATGTGCTCATTCTGGCCATTGGATTGAGGGTGGAATCCCGAGGAACGGTGGCCCCCAGGAGTGAGCAGAACTCTATCCAGAAGATAGAGGCAAACTGGGGCCCCAGTTGGAGACCGCAGGCATTGACAAACTCCCGGGTGTCCTCATCCAGGGAGGCCCACCAAAAGTACTGTTGGATGACCTCCTTGGTATGCTGGATACCTGGATGACAAATAAGCCGAGAACTGTGGGCCCAATGGAGAACTTCAGACCGGAGACCAGGCGGGACGAACAGGCGGTCAGGAAGGCAGGAGCTGGGCCCTGGCTGATCTTGAGTGGCAGCCCTGACTCTCTCCTCCACCTCCCAGGTAAGTGTGGCAACCAGCCGGGAGGACGGCAGAATGGTGTCAGGGTCAACTGCATCTCCCTCATTCTTCTTAAACTGCCGGACAGGGCATTGGGCTTGATATTGCAGTACCCCAGCCGATAAGAGAACAATGACCACCAAGCCTGGTGGGAGTTCAGTCTTTTGGCGGACTGGATGTACTCAAGGTTCTTGTGGTCGGTCCACACCAAGAACAGTAGCTTGGTCCCCTCAAGCCAATGGCACCACTCCTCCAAAGCCAGCCTGACGGCCAGAAGCTCCCTGTTCCGATGTCATAATTCCTCTCAGTCGGGGTCAGGCATCTGGAGAAGAAGGCGCAGGGGTGCAGCTTCTGGTCGGAGGCGGCATCTCCAGGATGTCTCACCTCACACCTCAGTGAGACACAAGTCTCACAACTTGATTAAACTGGACTTTTACAGTGACATGTGACTCTGTGATGTCACAGGCATCTGTAGAAGGTCTGCTCCCTTCAGACAGTCCTGCTGTCTTACTCGGGAACTGTGGAGCAGCCCACACCTCTTTCCTGCTGGGCCTGGAACAGCCCAGATGCTCAGGCCCTTGCTCCTTGCCCTGAACCATCAAAGGTGGGGCAATTGCTCACAGACTCTCTTTTTCTTGGACCATGACTTGCCCACGCTCAAGGCTGAGGCAAACCTGAACCAGAGAAGTTAGACCTGCAAGGACAAGGTTTGCAACTAGCTTTCCAGCAACAAGGAACTAAGTGAGTTAGCATCCAGCATCTAACTCTGCAAGGACCCCGAGCGACTGGCTTCCTCGGATCAGAACCTTTGGAGTAAGGACACAGTAAAAACTGCAGCTGGAATCACAGCTCTTCCCAGCCTTCTTCTGCTGACTAACAAAGCAGTACACCACCAAATGACTCTTTCTCCCATCCACTCAAGGATCGGTAAAGTAACAACTGGGCATAGCTTATCACAGCTTTACAGGCTAAGCAAGACTGTCTGATTTGTTGTATGTGATTTGATGCTGTTCATTGAGTTATTGTTGTGATTGTTGGCAGTTAGGTCATTGATTAGTTGGATTTGCCAAAGCTAAGTGTTTAGTTTGCTAATACTGTTCACAACAGATTCTTGCACACAACTAAACAATCTCTGCACTAATCCAGACTGTTTGCAACACAAATCACATTCACATAGACTCATAAACAAATAGGCTTTCAACAGAGCTACACCCAAACAGGCATCTCAAAGTTCCCGCTTCTTTTCCTTTGTCTTAGTCCTGACCACACGGTCGGACAAACACCTCCCCCGACCTGATTCGACCATCTTGTAGTTCTCTGTTGTCAGCCATTTTGTTTTGTAGGCCAAATGGCTCTTTGATCACCACACCAGCCTTTGTCTCTCTCTCTCTCTCTCTCTCTCTCTCCCTCACACACACACACACACACACACACACACACACACACATATATACACACACCAAGCTTGTATATAGTTAGAATTTGTGTGTTTTCGTTTGCTTTGCTAGTTTGGGAATACATATATAAATATAATTCTTTGGAATCATACCTGCTGTCTGTTTAATGTTGCACAAGAGTAAATGAACAGTCAACCTCTGCTGCCTCAAGAACTCCGAAATCCTTCAGGCTTTACTGTTAATTTTGGTTATTGTCATTAATTTAATTATTAATCAAAACTCCAAATTAATAGTTTAGTATATTTCATGAGACTGATATCTTTAACTGGCTATCATTTTCCCTTTATGGGAATGGTGCCCCACGAGGTGATTTAATGTTAATTAAGTCACATTATTTAACATAATTATTATTAATAATTATTAATTATTTCCAATAGCCAATTGACCCTGACATAATTGGTACCTCCACGTGAAGCCCTAATTTATGTTTACAACATAATTGGTGCCTCCGTGTGATGCCCTAATATTGTTTACCACAACATATTTGGTGCCTCTGTGTGAAGCCCGAATTTAAATCCCTACACTAGTGAGCAGGCCATGGAGTAGGTCGTGTTTTTTACTCCGCTCTTCCACCCTCGTTAATTTTAGATAATAGATGCTCACTTTTTACCCGTACTGACGCTGGCAAGTAACTCATAAAGGTCTCAGTGATGGTTAAAAGCAGAAGACAGACTCAAAAGACAAGGCAGCCCTGCGGGGAGCGAGGGTGACAGCTTGCCGTATGAGCTAGCTCATTATTCCCCTTTATTTGGGAAAGCGGGAATAGGGAGGGGAGGGTATAGTTTTTTTTTTTGTTTTAGTCGTATGTACTGTACTCACAATACCTTATTTGTCTACCATAGTATCCTGCATTTTTGTTGTGTGGAGGTATCATGAGTGGTCCTAACAACAGCATAGCATAACATAGCGTATCTGTCATGCTGATCTGTTCTGTACGACATCTACTGCACAGCTGTCCGTCCTGGAAGAGGGATCCCTCCTCAGTTGCTCTTCCTGAGGTTTCTACCGATTTTTCCCCCACTGAAGGGTTTTTTGGGGAGTTTTTCCTTATCTGCTGCGAGGGTCTTAAGGACAGAGGGATGTCATATGCTGTAAAGCCCTGTGAGGCAAATTGTGATTTGTGATATTGGGCTTTATAAATAAAATTGATTGATTGACTGATCTGCACTGCCTTCTGTAGCACTTTGAGATTTGTTTTTTATGTAAAGTGTGTTACAAATAAAATGTATTATTATTATTATTATTATTAACAGTTCTAATGTAAATAATATGATCAATCTACGTTCTTGGAATGTTAGAGGTTTAAACGACCCAGCTAAAAGAGGTAAAGTATTTTCTCACGTGCCTTCATTCTGATATTATGTTCCTATAGGAGACACATATTAAACATACAGAGGCCCTGAAACTGAGATGCAGCTGGATAGGGCATATGTTTCAGTCAACTTTTTCAGCTAGAGCACGTGGTGTAGCCATATTAATTAAAAAGAACATTCCTTGTCGACACATATGCACCAAAACTGACCCAAATGGTCGCTTCATAATGATGACTGGCACTATTCTGACACTTAATGTAACCCTATATGTACTAATATATATGCACCAAATTTTGACAAACCAGGCTTCTTCCGTGGTGTTTTCAGTCTTATTCCTGATTTATCCACAACCAACTCATTCGTGGTTGGTGGAGACTTTAACTGTAGCTATTTTAGATACATTTATGGATCGATCTTCCTCACGCCCGATCAATCCTTCAGACTCCATTGTTGTACTCAACAATTTGATGAAATCTCTTAAACTTGTTGATATCTGGAGAATTCAGCATCCCACTGAAAAAGAATATTCCTTTTATTCCCCAAGTTCACAGCACCTATACAAGAATTGACTACTTTTTAATTGACTCTAGATTGGCACCAGCCATCTCTTCATCAAAATATCACAATATCTTAATCTCAGATCATAGTCCTGTTACTATTGGCATCAATGCTGGATGGAAAAAGGCCCATTACAATTGGCAGTTTAACCCTAACTTACTGAATGATGAAATATTTTTTGAAAAATGTTCAGTTTTTATTAAGGAATATGTGGCTTTCAATGATACAGGGGATGTTTCAGGCTCAGCTTTGTGGGGAGCTTTTAAAGTAGTAAAAAGAGGATTTGTGATATCATATGAAGCTATACAAAAAAGCAAAGGAGAAACAGGCTGTTAGAATTAGAGAAGCAACTCATCTTGCTTGAAAAGCAGTACAGAACAGCTCCATCTTCATACTTACTTAAGGATATTGTAAAACTGAAACATGAATATAATAGCATAGTTCTAAATAAGTTTGCATTCTGCTCCTGAAAGTTAGACATAAGCAGTTCGAATCGGGTGGTAAACCTGGACCCTTGCTGTCACGACAGTAGAGGGGTGCCCCAGCCAGTAGGGCCATTCATAAGATTAAAGCTCCTTCAGGCTCTCTAGTTGTGGACCCTTTTCAAATTAATGACAGTTTCAGGAAATTATATAATTCTCAAAATCTGGCAAAAGAAGATACCCTTCAATTTTTGCACTCTCTGCCACTTCCCAAACTAGATTCAAATGCATGAGATGAGCTTAATACAGAAATATCGTTACAGGAAATCCTCACGGCAATAAAAGAATTCCCAAATGGTAAGGCAGCTGGCTCTGATGGCCTTGGTATAGAGTTTTACAAGGCATATGCAAATGACGTGGCCCCTCTTCTCCTAAGAATGTATAAAGAGTCAATTAAAAACAAAAAATTACCAGTCTTTATATACAGCAAATATTTCTTTAATTTTGAAAAAGGAAAAAGAAGAGACTGACCTGTCACTATATCAACCTATAGCCCCCCTTTGTAGTGACTTAAAGGTGTTCACCAAAATCTTAGCTAATAGACTGAATAAGCATATATCAACCATAATACACCCAGACCAGGTCGGTTTTATTCCCAGAAGATTTTCCTTTCTTTAATGTTTGTAGATTATTAAACATTGTATATAGTAAACAAAATGAGTCAAAACGTGGAGTCCTCGCACTTGATGCACACAAGGCATTTGATCAGGTGGAGTGGAAGTACATGCTGTTAACCATTGAGGAGTTTGGCCTGGGCAAGAAGAATTATAAGATCGGAGTTGATCCAGGGTAAATGTGAACCTTTAACTCTAATGGTTCTCATGGGAGCATGTTTATTTATGACATTAGCCACTTCACAACAGAAGAAGTCCTAGCATCATCAACATAGGGAATTAATTCAAATCTGTCCCAATTAATATTGATTAGATCATGAATGAAGAAGTCTATGTTCATCTTTTTACACTGCCTAAATTGAATGTACTTAGGGGGAGATCGGGGAATTTTAATTTTCCAGACACAATATATAAAACAATGATCACTAAAGCAGTCAGACATTATACCAGATTTAATTATCCTTTAAGGATTTGTAAGGAGTATCCAATCTAATAAAAATGAAGACCGAGGATCGACTTTAGTAGGTTCATTGATTAACTGAGTGAGATTTGCAACATGAAATAAGCGTCTATCATTTGTAGAGGAACAAACTTGTTAAGCATGTCTCGGAGCACATCATTGACCAGGGCCTGGAAGACGGCAGGGGTGAGTGAGAGAGAGAGGAGTGCACATGGGCAGGTGAGAGCGCGTGGAGTTCGGGAGGAATACAGGACGAAAGCGCGGTGGCAACAACAAAAAATGGCAGGAAAGAAATGCTTGGCTAAGCGAAAGTATGAAGACGAACAAAGGACATTTTTAGCAGAGTGGGAGAGTGATTTTTTCTTTGTTGAACATAATGGAAAGCCGTTCTGTCTGATATGCCAGACACCGTTGGGACATTTCAAAGTTTCAAATCTCAAGCGGCATTTCAATGCAAAGCACGGTACACAAGGAGTGCCAGAAGTCCCACTGAGGCAAAAAGAAGCATCAGTAAGACAAAAACATTTCATACTCTGTTATTATGACACATGCTATTGTTAAGTATTGTAGTTATATTTTGGGAAGAGAGAAGACAGAAAAGGGGAATAGAGAGAGAGGGAGGGAGAGACTGTGTTAGAGAGAGGGGGACTGTGTGGATGTGTGTGGAGTATGAGAGAGGGAGAGATTGTGTGGAGAGAGTATGAGAGAGAGAGACTGTGGAGAGAGTATGAGAGAGGGAGAGACTGTGAGGAGAGAGTATGAGAGAGGGAGAGACTGTGTGGAGAGAGTATGAGAGAGGGAGAGACTGTGTGTGGAGAAAGTATGAGAGTGGGAGAGACTGTGTGGAGAAAGTATGAGAGTGGGAGAGACTGTGTGGATGTGTGCGGAGAGAGTATGAGAGAGGGACAGACTGTGTGTGGAGAGAGGAGAGACTGTGTGTGGATGTGTGTGGAGTATGAGAGACGGAGAGACTGTGTGGAGAGCGTATGAGAGAGGGAGAGACTGTGTGGATGTGTGTGGAGTATGAGAGAGGGAGGGACTGTGTGTGGATTAGGGATGGGAATCGAGAACCGGTTCCTGTTAAGAACCGGTTCCAACTGGTCCAATTCATCGACATCATTAGCCTTTATGCTTAACGATTCACTTATCGATTCTTTTCATTATGCCGAATCTATGCTCGTCAGTCAGCAGCCCGTTCAACAACAAAGAAGACGTAATGGCGGAGAGACAGAAGCGGTCAAAACCGTAGCTTCACTTCAGCTGTTGTTAGCCTCCCTGGAGCTGCTAGCTCACTGTGGAGCTTCGGCGCATCCCCGCTCCAGGTGGACGGTGGGCGGGGCGCTGTTGTTGTTAGCCTCCCTGGAGCTGCTAGCCCACTGTGGAGCTTCGGCGCATCCCTGCTCCTGTTGTCGGATTTCATGGGAACACCAAGGATGGTAAGATGAGGGCAGTTGAGCTGATTTGCGTGCTATTTGTTGTTATAATATGCTGGGCTAGCTGCGTTAGCTGCCTCACCTGAGTTAGCTGCACTAGCTGCGTGATGTTGACACACTCAGGCTGGGGATGCTTTTTTTCAAATCTTTCTCATCATCTTTCTAAACTAGACCATGGCTTTAAGGTTCATAATAAAACGTTCTGAAAGCAGATGTATTGGGTTACAAACAACAGGAGGTGATATCATTAATTCACATTAATTCTGAGGTGAGGCTGTTACGGCTAACCTGCATGGGCTCAGACTCTCTGGGACTGGCTGGTCAAGGGGATCGTCAGGGCAGGTGACGGCGTCTCCCTCTGTCTGGCTTGGATGCAGCAATCAATGCGGGAAGCCAACTCTATAATGCCATCCAGGGAGGTGGGCAGGTCATAGGAAACCAGCTCCTCCTTTACATAGACAGAGAGACCCATCAGGAAGGCGTCGCACTGGGCAGCCTGGTTCCACTCACTGAGCCAGGCCTGGGTGCCGAAATTGATGGAGTAGTCGACCACAGAGAGGGACCCTTGGCTCAGATCCAGGAGGCCGCCGGAGGCATCAGGCCTGTGATGGCACCCCTAACACCTGGAGGGATGAGCAAGCTGGTGTAGGACGTTCCCACTTCACTGTTTACCATAGCTGAGCATGGCCCTTCAGGTGGTTGATGGTGAACGCCACCTTGGCGTCTTCAGAGGCAAAGGTGTGGGGCTGCAGGGTGAAGAGGATTGAACAGTTCATGATAAATGGATTGCAGCCCTCAGCATCCCCGGCGCAACATTCTGGGACCCCCCCACAAGGTTCTGGCGTGGATGCAGATGGAGCTGGTGTAAGAGTGGGTGAGGCGAAGATGGAGCAGGGGAGGATGGCAGAGTGGTGGACTGGGCTAGTACTGTGGTGAGCTGCTGGATCTGGGCGGCACATGCCGAGAATGTCTGTTCCTGATTAACTGCTGCTAGCCGGACATCAGCTGTGGTGGAAGCTAGCAGCACCTTGTGTTGTTGGAGCTGCGTCTCCACTCTCTCCAGGAGGACCTGCGGTGAGGAAGTGTATGCTGGGTCCATGTCTGGCCAGATTGTACTGTGCTAAATCTAACTTCTTTGTTAATCTCATACATGACGCTAAGGGAAATCATAAACAAATTTGGGACTGTCTGCATAAACTAACAGGGAAAGGACATAATAAAGTAACAAAGCAGCTGGAGATCAAAGACAATGGAACCCTGTATAAGGGACCAGCAGAAATAGCGACTGTTTTTAATAGCCATTTTGTAAATTCTGTGAGGCTGACTGTACATAGTCCCCGAAGTGGTCCACTATACTCATCATCAATTGATATTACACAGCCAGTCTTTGCTCTGACAGAGATTTCTGAATCCAAAGTTAAGTCTATAATTACTTCTATTAAAAATTCCAAATCAAAAGACATATTTGGACAGGATTCTATGTTTGTAAAGAAACATGCTGCCTCCTTCACAAGGCCAGTTACTAAAATCATTAACACTTCTTTTAAGGAGGGGAAATTCCCAAAGGACTGGAAGTCAGCCATTGTCATGCCAGTCTATAAATCAGGGGACACAACTGATATGAATAACTACAGGCCGATTAGTATTTTACCTGTCATATCTAAGATCTCTGAAAAATGTGTGGCTGGGCAATTGACAGACACTGTCATTCATCAAATACTCATTCATAAAATGTCTTATTTTAATTTCTCAACCAGTGTAATTGACTGGATGAGATCATATCTGTCAAATAGAGTTCAGTGTGTAAGGGTTAGTGGTGAGACATCACCACCCCTGAGGAATGAACTGGGTGTACCCCAGGGATCTATCCTGGGCCCTATTCTGTTCAGCCTTTATATAAATGACCTGCCATCAGTATGCACTGGATGTGAAGTTCAGATTTATCCTGATGATACAGTAATGTATGTTCATGCAAAAACCAAAGCCCAAGCTGCTGCCAAACTCAGTGATACAGTGGTACATGTACATAAATGGCTTGCTGACTTGCAGTTGTATCTCTATGTGAAGAAGACAGTCTGTATGTTCTTAGCAAGACTAACACTGTATCTCACTGTGAACCCAAGGTCTATGTGTCTGGGGAGGTCATTCAAACAGTTACACATTTTAAATATCTAAGTATTATCCTTGACACTACTCTATCCTTCAAAAACCAAATGAGAAAGTGTGACGAAGTGGGTGAGAATGCACCTTCACTCACCACTTGTCCCTTACATGCTCATTGTACACAGTATACCATATTACTTTTACATACGTTTATTTTGCTATAATTTACTATTGGTTTCGTAACATTACACCACTTACTATCCCGGGTTTGTTTGTGTTCTTATGTTACAGTTAACATCAATGCACATGAGTAAATTAAAACAAACACACAGTCATAAGTTGGTTTCAGTTACTTTTATTGTGTTTCAGGTCTGAACTTAGTGGAATTGTTTGTTCATTTGTCTGTACTTACCTCTGTTCCTTTGTTCAGACCCACCATGCAGGATTGTTTGAAAGGCCGCCGCCCAGCACTTCCTGTCCTTTATAGTTTTAGTGATGTCATCAATGACATCATTGGGCTGAACTAAGTGGAGGGGTTTTCTTTTTGTAGGAATATTTCTTTTGTTTTTTTAGTGCAGTTTAAAGTAACCTGTTAGGATTATTTACTTGTAGTAGTTCATTTAGTGATGCAAATGTGCTTGTAAGTTAATCCTAGGTGTTTATTTGATTTCCTTGTGTTAAGGTTACTTGTATTGCAACCTCCTTTTGTTTGGTAGGGGCTGAGGCAGTCTAAGGGTTAGTCAGTCCCTCTATATAAAGGCAGTGGAGGTTTGAGCTCAAGGGGAGAGGAGAGGCTGTGCTGCTGTGAACACGTGCCCTTTTATTTGTTTTATTATGAGTTAATTTTCCTCAGTTATTTGCTTGGCATTTTGTTTGGGTTTTTGTTTGTTTTTGCCTAATTTGCACGTGTAATGGCGAGCACTGTAAATAAATTTACACTTTGGTGGAGCCAAGAAGTCTGCTGAGTCTGCCTACCTACCACCTTCCTTGACACTCGAGCTAAACTATCTCACAGAAAGGTAATGCAAATAACTAAATACAATCTAGCCAACTTTAGATATATAAGGAACTGTTTGACAACACCTGTAGCAAAGCTCTATATGAATGCAATGATCATTCCCCACTTAACATACTGTATGGCGAGCTGGACCCAGGTGAATAGCACAACATTAAGGCCTATCTTATCACTTCACAAACAAGAACTTAAAATTTTGGACAGAAAACCCAAGCTTTACCACCACTGTTACATCCTTGACAAATATAACTTGCTCAGCTGGGAAGATATTTTAAAATACACCGATGCATGCCTAATTTTTAAGATTATCAATGGCAAGGCTTCCCCACCACTCTGCACTTTTATACAGCACAAAAAATCCATCAGCAGAACCACAAGGTCTGCCCTAAGAGGGGACTGTGTAGTTCCTCTTAGGTCCAGCTCCTTTGGTTAATTATGTTTCTCTGTGAGAGCCTCTAAATTATGGAACCAATTGCCAGTGGAGATTAAAAATTGCACCTCCCATCATACATTCACCCACTGTCTTAAGTACTGGTTTTTAAGCAATCAAAAATGTGAACACCTTTGATAATATTTAATCTGAGTGCATGTTTGTCTGTTGCTATGTATTGTTGTAGCTGTCCTGTCTAACCCATGGTGGTTTGTATGAATGGTTGTATGGTTATATGTTTTAATGGAGCCAATCTATTGGCATCATCTTATACTGTTGTTATCTGTTGCTGTGTGTATTCTTTAATTTGTTTTTATTTTTTAGCCATCATGTGCCTAGCTTAACATCTTGCCAAAGGACTACAGTTGAAAATTAGCCTGCTAGCTAACACTGGCACATTTACAGAAATGTTGATTAATGTGCACTTTGCTTTAAATAAATAAATGAAAATGAAATGAAAAGGTCGAGTGCAGACCCAAATGCAGCACACTGAGGCAGGCAGACAGTTGGTATTGACCTTTATTGCTCACACAAATATGCAACAGTTCTGGGGACTTTGGGTTTAACTTGCTTATAGTTTCAGCGGTGAGTGAGTGAGACGAGAGCAGGCAGTCAACACTTGAGAGCACTCTGAGAGCTGAGGACTGTATCATGAGTGCAGGTGGGTTTCTCGTGAGGCTGCTAGTGGAGTGAAGACTGAAGTAGCTAGCTGAACCAGGAGAGCTGAGGACTGTATCGTGAGTGCAAGTGGGTTTCTTGTGAGGCTGGTAGTGGAGTGAAGTAGCTAGCTGAACCAGGAGAGCTGAGGTAAGTGCTGGGATTCACAGGACCACAGATGGTTTATCATTTGGTAAAATCATCACTGGACAATTTAAGGGCTTTTTCCTCTGCATGCTCTTTGTCTTCAAACAAAGAGGGCTATGCGACAACCATCTCCACAGGAGATCTCACCTCACACCTCAGTGAGACTCAAGTCCCACAACTTAATTGGACAGTACTTTTACAGTGACATGTGACTCTGTGATGTCACAGGCATCTGTACAAGGTTTGCTCCCTTCAGATCTCTCTCCCTCTTCTTACTCCAGCTGCTGTAGCAGCTGCACACCGCTCTCCGGCAGAGGCCTAGACCCTGGCTCCATAGCCCAAACCACTAAAGGGAGGGCAACTGATCACAGACTCTGCTGCAAACACAAGGTTTGCAACTAGCGTTCCAGCAACAAGGAACGAAGTGAGTTAGCACCCAGCATCTAACTCTGCAAGGACCCCGAGCAACTGGCTTCCTCGGATCAGAACCTTTGGAACAAAGGACACAACAAAGACTGCAGCTGAAACCACATCTTCCCAGCCTTCTTCTGCTGGCTAACAAAGCAGCGCACCACCAAGTGGCTCTTTCTCCTATCTACTCAAGGATCGGTAATGTAACAACTGGGCATAGCTTATCACAGCTTTACAGGCTAAGCAAGACTGTCTGATTTGTTGTATGTGATTTGATGCTGTTCATTGAGTTATTGTTGTGATTGTTGGCAGTTAGGTCATTGATTAGTTGGCTTCGCCAAAGCTAAGTGTTTAGTTTGCTAATACTGTTCACAAACAGATTCTTGCACACAACTAAACAATCTCTGCACTAATCCAGACCGTTTGCAACACACATCACATTGACATAGACTCATTAACAAACAGGCTTTCAACAGAGCTACACCCAAACAAGCATTTCAAAGTTCCCGCTTCTTTTCCTTTGTCTTTGTCCTGACCACACGGTCAGACAAACACCTCCCCCGAAACTGAAGCAGCCTTGATTAGGCCATTTTGGTAGTTCTCTGTTGTCAGCCATTTTGCTTTGTAGGCCAGACGGCTCCTTGATCACCACACCCGCCTTTGTCTTTCTCTTCTTTCTCTCTCCCTCTCTCACACACACACACACACACACACACACACACACACACACACACACACACACACACACACACACACACACACACCAAGCTTGTATATAGTTAGTTAGAATTTGTGTGTTTTGGTTAGCTTTGCTAATTTGTGAATAAATATAATTCTTTGGAATCATGCCTGCTGTCTGTTTAATGTTGCACAAGGGTGAATGAATAGTCAACCTCTGCTGCCTCAAGAACTCCGAAATCCTTCAGGCGTTACTGTTAATTTTGGTTGTTGTCATTAATTTAATTATTAATCAAACTCCAAATTAATAGTTTAACATATTTTATGAGACTGATATCTTTAACTGGCTATCATTTTTCCCTTTACGGGAATGGTGCCCCACGAGGTGATTTTATGTTAATTAAGTCACATTATTTAACATAATTATTAATTATTATTAATAATTATTAATTATTTCCGATAGCCAATTAAATCCCAACATATTTGGTGCCTCCGTGTGAAACCTAGTGTGTTGACCCCAACATATTTGGTGCCGCCATGTGAGGTAACTATATGTTGACCCCAACATAAGTAAGATTGGTGGAGCACCATGCAGCCACAGAGCCGAGCAGACGACAACCAGGAAGGGAGCAGGCTGGACTCAGAGTTGGGGTCAGAAGGCTGAGGTGATTACCAAGGCAGAGACGATGGAGGCAGGGTTGATACCAGGAAATCAAGCCAAGAGTGAATGCTGGCATGTCTTGCATGAAGTCAAAGAACAATCTGGCACTGAGGGAAAGGCAGCAGCTGCCTATATGCAGGGAGTGCTGATGAGAAGCAGCTGCGTGCACAGGTGAGAGGAGCTGTCTTGATGAGGGGGACATGGCTGGCTGACTGTGCAGGTGAATGGAAATTTACCAGGAGCAGGTGAGGGAGAGAAGCAGACAATAGCTATGTTTCCATCCAAAAGTGATTTGAATCATTGGGAAATGCGCATTAAAAGAAATACGAATCCTGTGTGTTTCCATTAAATGTATGGACTTTGGTGAGTTGGCGAGTTTTCTGCAGAACCGGAAGCAAAACAAGTCTCGCGTTCTTCTTCCTCTGCGTTTTCTGGCGGTTGGCAACCAGCTTGTAAATGCATTACCGCCTTCCTGACCCGGAGTGTGGCTATCACCATGGAGAGAGGTGCGCTACGTCAGACTTAATTCGAACATAACTGTTTCCATCCCCCATTTTGCTTACACATTTTTTCGAATCAACCAAAACCTGGGGGATTTTAATTCGAATTTTGGCATTTCCATCATAATTTTCTGATGCGATACTTCTAGATGCGCATCTAAACAGACTGATGGAAACATGGCTTGTGACAACATTGGTATTTCAAGGTTATTTCCAGGTTAACACTGTTGACAGTGAAACACCTGGACAACACAAAGATAAATAGACTTTGTGTACAAGTACAGTAATGCAGCCAGTTCTGCCACAGGGCGGCATACTAGATTCCGCTTTCCTTCCCATCTCAGTCAGAGCCACTCAACACAAACAAAAATAAATGCGAAGTGCAATGTATGTGTTTTACAAGTTTCTGAGAACTGTGAGTGGCTCTAATGGTCATTGCTGTGTTCCACTTTGCTCAAATTCAGGTTGATACAACAGCAATTTGAGCTTCCTCCACCTTCTAAAAAATACCAGCCTGTGCTGTGGATGCATAAAATCAGGAGGATGGGGTTGGCAGTGACCCAACACACTAAGGTAGGCAGCCGTCACTTCATCATTAATGACCACTTTTTTTTTTTTTAAAGAATATCTTTATTATTAATTATGTGTTACATCTTATTCACATATACAAACACATTTTTTTTTTACATTTATCCCCCCCTTCGAGAAAACCCCCTCCCCCCGCCCCCCCTCCATTCAGCACAGCAGTCAGTCAGTCACAAGCATGGTAGAATATCATATGGCAATAGTAACGACAAAAATTAATAATAATATAAAATGGAGAAATAAGTATACATTACAATAATTAAGAAATGATATAGAAAATAAATTAACAAATAAAAATAGTAAAACAGACAGCAGCACCTCTCCTTTAACATTCAACTGTTATTCCCTGGTCTGGGAAGCACCTTCCAAAATATGTTAAATATTCTAGGTCCTACATAATCGAGAAATGGGGTCCATATATGGTAAAATAAACCAATTTTCTCTCTGGACCAGTATGTCAGATATTCCATGGGTAAAAGGTCAAATATTACCTTATGCCAATCTAAAACTGTAGGTGGCTTATTTGAAATCCATTTCAGCAATATAGTTTTACTTGCAGCATATGTTAAAACATTCCACAGTTTCAGACAATGAGATCCTTTTATTCGTGGGTGTGGTAATCCCAACAACAAATATACTGGGTCCAGGTCCAACTCCTTATTAAAAACCAAATCTAATTTCAAAGCCACTTCTACCTAGAAATCCTGGATATGCACACAGGTCCACACAGAATGTATAAAGCTACCAACTTCCTTATTATACTTCATACATAGAGCTGATTTCTTTGGGTCCATCTTATGTCTGAGTTCAGGTGATATCTGAAGGTGATGCAGTAATTTAAATTGTGATTCCTTTGCTCTATTACATATGGATATGTTGTTAGCATGCTCCCATATGTCCGCCTCCACAGCTTCGTCTATTATCACCCCAAGGTCCTGAGCCCATGTTTGCATAATTGTAATGTTAGCCTTATTGGACTTATAAAAGGCCTCATAGCATCGTCTTACTATAGCCTTATTGCTATGTATTTTGTACAGTAGTTGTTCAGTTGGTGACATTACCAGAGTAAATTTATGCTGAATTGGATTCTGTATAAAGCTCCTGACTTGTAGGAATCTAAAAAAATGTGTGTGTGATAGTTTATATTTCAGTCTTAATTGGTCAAATGACATCATTCTGTCCCCTTCAAATAAGTCTTTCAAAGTTGTGATACTGGCACTTTCCCACAGAGCAAACCCATTATCTGTCATCCCTGGGAGAAAATCTTAGCCTGAGTGTCAGACTGAAGCTCCCAGAACCTTCAGTCTGACATGGCTTCCATTGAAGGCGATTTACAAGGGGGAGGGAATTAGATTTCTTCCCTAACCAATCAGTAGAGATCAACGACTCACCCAGAATCTGACGTCATTAGTATCCATGCCTCGGGGGTGCCGAAAACAAGCGAGCATTGCCCGTTTAAAATGTCTCCGTTGTCGTGCACGCCCAGCTGCATCGCCGTTAAATCCAGTTTAGCAGCTTCCTTAATTTGGTCCTCCATTAACGCGAGTAGTGGCGAAATACCTCGATAGCATCGATAATGTGGTCTGTAGGATCTGTAGCGGTCGCCATTGTTGCTATCCTCACCAGTTACCCACTGGCGTACAGCTTGACATCAGCGTGGCGCTGATTGGCTAATCGCTAGACCCCCGGCATTCATTGGTCCGTCCATCGTTTGGACGAGATAAATCGCAAATTCATTGAAGTATGCCAGACCAGTAATGCAAGCCTACTCAGTTGAGTGGGTGGGGTCTATGGTCTGGAACCAGGCTAAGAAAATCTGTATTTCTTTGTATTGGAGTAATTGGAGATAAAACATCAGTTCTTTTTTCCCATTTCTTAATCATGTCCCAAGCTTTTAGTGTGGATTTCACAATGAAATTACCATCTGCAATCTCTAGTTTATTCCGATTCAGGATAAATGGGAGACTAGCTAATTGTAACGGTTTACCTAAGTTGTATGCTTCAATATCAAGCCAAACAGAGTCTGGATCATTCCGTACGCAATCTACTATATATCGAAATTGAGAAGCCATTTGATACAGTCTAATGTTGGGAATTGCCAATCCTCCCTGACCCAATTGCAATTTGACTAATTTAAGTCGTGGTCTTTTGCAGTTCCATATAAATGACCTAAACCAACCATTCACCGTCTTGATAGTATTATTATTAAGTAGGACCGGGACCATTTGAAATTTGTAGAGCAGTCAAGGTAAAATATTCATCTTAATCAAAGAGATTCTTCCCAGCATCAAGAGTGGTAAGGAAGACCACCTCTCTAGGTCATCGTGGATGCGTTTAAGCAGAGGCTGAAAATTTGCTTTAAACATCCTTTGCAGCAGAGGAGTTATAAAAATACCTAGATAAACAAGACTTTCTGTTGCCCACCTGAAGGATGATAAGCCGGGGGGAAGGGAGTGGTGCACCTGACCCAATGGCATGGCCTCTGACTTACTAAAATTTATTTTGTAACCCGAAAATTTACTAAACTCATTAATAACAGAAAGGACTGACATAATAGATATTTCCGGTTGCGTGATAAACAATAGAACATCATCAGCATACAAGGAAATCTTATGTTGTCTGTGATTAATCGATATACCATGAATAGTAGAGTGGGTTCTAATGGCTTCTGCCAGTGGCTCGATTGCGATCGCAAATAACAAAGGTGATAAGGGGCACCCTTGACGCGTGCCCCTCCCCAGAGCAAAGTAGGGAGAACATTTACCATTCGTGATAACAGCCCCTAGTGGATTATGATAAAGCAACTTGACCAATTCAATAAATTCTTCACCTAAATCAAATTCCTTGAGTGTGAAAAACAAGAAATCCCATTCTAAATGGTCGAATGCTTTTTCTGCATCCAATGACACTACCATACCTTTAAGATTATTTTGCTGACACAGCTGAATAATGTTGAGTAACCTTCTAACATTATTCCATGAGTTCCTTCCAGAAATAAACCCTGTCTGGTCATTATTAATGATAAATGGAAGGATTTTCTCTTAATGATCACTTTTGCTAAGAGTAGGTGAGTATTAGCAACAAACTCAAACCCATCATTGTTCGAGTGGAATAATTACAACAGCAAGACATGGGCCAGTGGTTGGGGAGTGACAAACTTGACCACCACATCCCGAACCTGGCAAAATAGAACAAAACGTCCCAATGGTCTTGGACCATGATGGGACCAGCCGTGCCGTGTGTGTGTGGACCGGGAGAAGTATGAAGATATGATAGAGGCGCTGAGGCAGCAGCTCTGAACATATTATCTACTAATTTCATTTGGACTCAAGCTGTTTGCCGGAAGACATCAGATTCTACACCAGGTACAATCAAAAATACACCTCTAGTCTAACTTAATTGATTGCATTAAGTAATGGCTATTGTCATTAAGGTTACATTATAAAATGTAACATGTTAACTGAAAACCCTATAACCAGACCAACTGCAAGTTACCCCTACCCCTCTCACACACATTTAAAAAAAATGAAACTCATTTAATATATCTCCCTCCATACACTGCTGCCCACTGATGACCTCTTCCTTTTTCTAACATACCTGTCCACCGGATGTAATCATGGTTGACATGGGAGTCTTGGTGGATAACCTTGTACCTTGGAGTGTTCATTATCCTGCCTTCCTCTCCAAGAGGACCCAAGCGCTGGAGGTGGATGCTTTAAAGACACAATCGATTGGCCATTTGAGGGTCCATATGGAGAGAATGATCAGAGGAGTAAACGAGAATAAACTCTTTGATAACACTATCCCTCTCTCCATCTCAGGGAACATAAATCAACTATTCACAGTCGCAGTCCCAAAATGGACCTCTGGTCAAGAAATGGAGATATCAAATTTAACCTTGTAGTAAACTTGTAGTTATATCTACCTCTTCTGGGGAGGTTGACATGAACTATGGTTTATAAAGTCTGGTCTGGGGGGACAATGGTGGCCCTTGAAACAACTTTAAAGGACCCACAGCTTGCTGTTTAAAATATACTATGTGTGGCCCAGCACACAATATCAGTTAATCAAGCAAGATCACTTTGCATTTTTTCCATTCACCTCACCATGGCAGGACTATCATACAGTTTGTAGACATGCATCAGTGAGGAACTATGCAGGCGGAACTGAAGTATTTAAAAAAAAAAAAACAGCAAACAGCAACGCTAATGGCGCCTGGCGGCGTCAGGGGAAACCCGGCGGGACAAGGACAAATGAAGGCAGCTTAAGTCCAAGTGCCGCAGGCAGGAGGGCTAGTGGATGGATCCAGCAAACACCAACTTTCACCCGAAAGAGCGTTGTTCACGTCCCAGATTCTAAAGCCAAACCCTGTTCTTTTTTCCAAAACCTAACCACCTGTCTTTGTTGCTGAAACCCAACCATGTGTGTTTGTTTTTGAAGGAAAAAAATGTCAATTTGTGGTGTTGTACTGATGTAAATTTCCTGTGAAAATAGAAGCATATCTTGAAAGAAGACAATGCATGTAACAGGCAGAACTTGACACAGTGTCCCAGAATGTCAACAACCAATGCACCCAGGATACCTTGCACGTTGTGCATGGACATGGAAAGTCCATGACCAAACATCAATATGTGACAAGGTTGGAGTGAGAATGTGTTGTAAAGGAAGATGTCCATGTGCTCATCAGTGTCTCCTGTACAAAACCTGTCAAATAGAGTTAATTTGCTGTGACCCCAGATTGCAGAAACCATATCACCACTGATGAAGGCATGAGAAAAGAGCTGGTAGTTCCTCTGTATTTCAGAGAGAGCTTTTGGATCTTCCTGACCTTGTAAGAGCCCTTTGACGTGGTTCAGAAGAGTGGATGGTTGGTGTCTGAGCTATGGTGCACCAGCATTACAAGTACATCTGTATCTTCTGCTCGCATGTGAAAATATAACTAGATATGTGCAAAGTGTCTAAAACTGGACTAAAAACTGTCTAATTGTTATGTTATTTAACAATGCTAATACTCTTCCTTTCTGAGGACAAATGTACTTGCATTACAACATGCACATCAAAATACAGCACAATGCAGCAAAATATCAACCACAGAACTGTAGTTGATGCAAGTAGCAGCAGCCACAATCGAACTGTCAGCATCAGTGTCACACTGCTCGACGGTGATCAGATGTTTCCGGAATGTTGACGAGAGGAGATGGATGAGCTCACTCTTTTTATGAGTGTCCGTGAACTCTGCCCTTGGTATCAAATGTATCTTATCTGGTCAAAACTGTTGATCACAGCAGGAATTCTTGGATACTGGATGTGGACGTGATCTTTCAGTGAGCTGCTATAGCCATTGAAGACAACAATGATCTTCTGAGAGCGACTGCCAAGACACTGCACATAGCTCAGGTAACTGTTGGCAATCTCCTGCCAAATCTTGACTTTGTTCCCACTTGACCATGTAAAGAAGCTATCCACCATCAAGCACCAGACTGGAGCAGGGTTGGTCAGTAAGGTCAAGCAGATTGGTGAAGTCTTTTAGGCTGCTCTTGGAAAAGCCTGCCTTGTTCGCCCCATGAATTTTCTGATCTTTGTTGCTGAGCAAGGACAAGGGGAAGGGAGTAATCTCATAGTCTATGCTTGAGTATGCTATGAGTGAGTTTAGGTGACTCTTCTTGTCATTGACCTGTTGACCTGCGATGACAGGGCCTGTCTCTTGAACTTCACCTCCATGGTCTATGTCACTGACTGTCCATCCAGCATCCTGCATCTCCCTCCCTACTTCAGCCGCTCTCTCAATGTTGACTGCGTCATCTACAGTGCTCTTGAATCCTGCTGAAAAGGACACAAGCTGCTTGTCTCGATTGTGGTCGAAGGGGTTGTTCGCCTCAACCCTCTTAACTTTTTTTCCTAGTGTCCGGCCAGACTACAGAGTGGTGGACTGTGGGCTCCCCTCTCCCTCTCACTGCATGTGGTGGTGTGTATATATGATAGCCTGGGTGCGCACATTGAACCTAATTTTGTGTAGTTTGCTGTGTGCATGAGACCTTGTTAAGTGGTAGTGTGTGTGTGTGTGTGTGTGTGCGCCTGAGTGCGGTGGTGTCTGGACATCCTGGTAGCACTTAGTTAACCCCCTGTATGTCTGGTTTTTGTAGATATTGAGGTGTCTTTTTATGCGTTAACAGTTTTCCCCTTTTTCTCCCTTGCATCCCTGGCCCTCATTGGCATTAACATCCATCTCTGTTAGGATTGTTGATCTTTTATCTATGATATTGAATAAAATGGCCCGAATCTGATTGTTTTAAAATATTTTAGCCAAATAAATTTTCCTTCCAGTTGAAATCCATGCCTCTGTATTTTATTACTTGTGGGCAGGGGCGATTCTAGGATCAGAGGTTTACCCAGAGAGCTGCCCGGCCAGGCAAGATAAATTTTACTATTTTGTACATTTTAACTCAATTTCATTCCCACATTTGTGAAAGAAAAGCACAACACTTTTTGGGAAAGTCTGTGACTAAACCATCAACTCTGATAAAGGTTATTTAAATGCTGAGCCACAGCAAAAGAGGAATGGATTGGAATCATAAAAGAAACATATCATAACCCTAATTTCTGGGGGAGGACAACTCATTTTGATACAGCAGCTCCTCAACATACACATAAACAGTATGTATGTTTCTGGAGTAAACTAGCCCCCTATAGTGAGTAACAAAAATACCAAAAATGAACCATGGACTTATTTTTTGGACATTTATTTGAAATGCAATGCACAACATGTAACATTAACACATTAACAGTAATTGACTTTTTCAATGTTTGTCTCTGCCTTTTTCCTGTCTGTATTATATAATACAAATACATAAATAAAAATATACACTTCAAAAAAGAAAAGTGCTTGAAATCTACAAAATAAGTTATAAATACACACAATAGGAGTTATAATGTTAATGGGCATCGAGTCAGTTAGCTAGTCAGTAGTACCTTGGCTTTAATATTAACACATGCACATGACACAACAGCTAGCTTCTCTCATTCCAATTCAAACAGAGGACAGTGGTACTGACCACCTGTAACGTTTTGTAGCTAGAAAAAACGTCAGCTAACTCCTACCTAACAACATAAACAGTGACCTACGATTAAATGCAGCAAAAATGAGGACTGGTAATGATAATAATGTGTTGGTATTGAGTGGTAGAAGTTAAGGAATGTGCCACATATCCTGGTTTAAGCCAGGTACTTACACCACTACTGCATATCACCCACTCTGGAAGACAGCGCATTGCTCTGTAAGTACTGTATGGTTTTGACACTTTTCTAGCTTGTTAAAAAGGGACATACAATAAAAAAAAAAATAAAAAATTTTTTAGGGGTGCTGGGATTCAATTTAGGGGTGCTACCCCCAAAAATGGGCTCGAAGAAATGTAGATAATACAGTGGTGACTATTGTTATTTGATATGTGTGGAATGTATTGTGTCAGTCTATGATCCACACAATGGTTTGAGCATGTCTGGCACCTGCTAGTCCAAATTCACTCACTCACTGCGAATGCCAACCAACTACAACAGTTACCAGTAAACAAACAAACAAATACTTACCATGACAAGCAAATGAATAAATAAACCCATAGCTACTTTTTAATTTACATGCACACAGTCATATTTATTTCACAAAAAAAAAGGGGGGGGGGTTGTGATGTGTGGAAAAAGTGGGCGTGGCTGTTTTTCCACCAAGGAGTGGTTTTGGTGCAAAACAAATGCTTGCAATCAATTCAGAATCCTGGAAAACCCATAGTTTGACCCCTCACAAGCTACTTAGGCAGAGGTCAGCATTTTCAATTTTGCACCGATAAGATTCCGGGTACCCCCGGGTAAACTTTCAGCAGCTGTCACAGATTTTCCTATGGGAGTTGAATTTGAATCTTTTTACATGTGTTACTAGACACCTTTACAAACACATTGGTGAAGAAATTTTTTGGTAAGGAATTTATTCCCAGATTTTTTTTTTTTTTAAATTTTATATACTTTGTTAAATTCAATTTTTTTCACTCTGTTGAGTGAGGGATGTCAGGGTGGGGCTGCCCATGATGGGCGCTCCGAGCGGTGGGGGGGTTCGGTGCCTTGCTCAGGGGCACCTCGGCAGTGCCCAGGAGATCAGCTGGCACTTCTCCAGCTACCAGTCCACGCTCCATATTTTGGTCCAGACGGGGACTTGAGCAGGCCACCCTCCGGTTCCCAACCCAGGTCCCTATGGACTGAGGTACTGCTATTTGGGGCCAAGAATCTGATAGTATTCCCTGACTATAAATCAAACGTGAAGGCCATTACTTTCAGGAGCAGTGGAAAGTTGAATACTTTTATACTGAAAGATTAAACAGTTGCAATGTCTCATTTGTATGTGATATTTTTTCAGTTAACACATATTAAGGGAGAAGCAGCTGGTCCCCATGTATTTTCTCTTTTTGTAATCTGGCCCACATTCAAAACACCCCTGTTTTACTTTGTTCAACAAATAATTTCTGTCGTGATTTCATCACCACTTTAAATTCATAAATTGCAATAAAAACTGTCTTTTGCGTTTGTGCATCATGAGAACTTGAGGGTGTAGGTTGATTAAAAAAAAACAAATAATCACAATGGTGATGCTCATATAGCAATTCTGTTACAGTTGTCATTGAACAGTTATCATCTTTGAAGGGGAAGTTCATCCACAATGCATAAAAAAATATTTTTGTCTTTATATGGAGTGCTATCTACGCATTCAGATTATTTTGGTGTGATTTTTCTAATCTTAATGTATATGCTGTCACCTCAACACAATGGAGCTGAATGGCACTCTGCCTGTGGATAGATGATAGAAATCTCATACTAAGGGTGCTTGCACACCTTCCCTGTGTGGTTCAGGTCAATCGAACTCAAGTTCATTTGCCCCCTAAGTGAGGTCCATTTGGGCAGGTGTGAACCCAGCAATCGCACTTGAGTGTGCACCAAAACAATTGGACCAAGACCTTTTTTTTAAAGATATTTTTTGGGCATTTTTAGCCTATATTTGACAGGACAGACAAGCATGAAGGGGGGAGAGAGAGAGGGAGTGACATGCAGCAAAGGGCCACAGGCTGGAATTGAATTGAATTTCTTTACAATCCATGATACAGATCTTGTCATCAGTCACTCATATAGTGAGGAATATCGTATCTTACCATGTCTTAGGCTTGCGTGTGTTTCTCCCTGTCTATCCACACTTGTAGTCTGGCTTTCAAGATGCAAATATCTCCATATTGTCCAGTTGACACTCCATCAAACTTCATATTACAAGACCAGCCACTTCACCTTTGCGCACCCAGACAACTGTAGCCTAATTATGCATGCTGACAGTGCCGTAGTCACCACATACATTGAGGGGGACACGTGCCCCCCCACCAACAACAACAAACTTTGTTTACTGCAAACAAAGTGGCAAATATTATCTTGGAGGACATCATTGCACTTGGCTGACTATTTTTCTACTATCTTAGATGTAAATATTGCATGTTTCTTTCAGATAAAACACATTTTTGACTTGTGAATGAGTCAATGGAATTTCTTGCAATAATGAAAAAATACTGGCAATCATGTCCGCCTGGCACAAACCACATGTTTTGGACAGCTGTGAAGTGACAGAATGTCCCGCCATCATGGTTCTTATATTGCCAGATTCCAGAGAGTTTTTCATTGATATAAAAATTAATATAAAATACAGGCACATAGGCACATGAAATGATGGCAAATGTGGTTAGCCCAGATTGTCCTGAAAAAAAACAAGATATAGCATGTGTATGTAGCCTTTACAATGACTGAGATATGAGCTTAAAAGTAAAGGCAGTAAAAATACCCCCAAAAAACGCTTAGGGCCCATAGGGTTAATGGCACTGATATCCAAATTTTGAATTAATATTCAAATGCTGCACAGCCTGCATCTTTATTTATTTATTTATTGCATGTCAGTTATTTGCATTTGGAACCAGTATTTCTTCACAGTTAGGATAAAGAATAGGCCATGTTAGTAATAATAACCTCCTCCGAGAACCGTCACCTTATCGTGGTGGAGGAGTTTGAGTGCCCTAATGACCCTAGGAGCTATGCTGTCGGGGGCATTTTGCCTCTGGTAGGGTCTCCCATGGCAGATTGGTTCTGGGTGAAGGGTCAGACGAAGAATAGTTCAAAAGACCCTTCATGATGGACAAAAGCAAGGACACGTGTACCCGGCCTGGAGGGTTACCGGGGCCCCGTGGGCAAGCGCCTGGTGGCCGGGCCTTCGCCCATGGGGTTCGGCCAGGCCCAGCCCGAACCGACCACATGGGCTCATCCCCCTGCAGGCCCACCACCCACAGAGAGATCCAGAAGAGATCAGTGCTATGTGGATTGGGCAGCAGGCCAAGGCGGGGGCCTTGGCGGTCCGATCTTCCACTACAGAAGTTGACTCTTGGGACATGGAATGTCACCTCTCTGGTGGGGAAGGAGCCGGAGCTTGTGGAAGAGGTTGAGCGCTACCAGCTAGATATAGTCGGCTTCACCTCGACACATAGTTCCGGCTCTGGAACCCAAGTCCTTGAGAGGGGTTGGACTCTCTCCTTTGCTGGAATTGCTCCGGGTGAGAGGCGGAGGGCCGGGGTAGGCTTTCTGATAGCCCCCAGACTCTCTGCCTGTACGTTGGGGTTCACCCTGGTAGACGAAAGGGTTGCTTCCCTGCGCCTTCGGGTCGGGGCTTACGCGCTGAACCACAGTTCAGAGTACCCGCCCTTTTTGGAGTCCCTGGGACGGGTGCTGGACAGTGCCCCGACCGGGGACTCCATTGTTCTGCTGAGGGACTTCAACGCTCACTTGGGCAATGACAGCGGGACCTGGAGGGGTGTGATTGGGAGGAACGGCCTGCCCGATCTGAACCCAAGTGGTGTTCAGTTATTGGACTTCTGTGCGGGTCGCAGTTTGGCCTTAACTAACACCATGTTCAAACATAAAGATGACCATCGGTGCACGTGGCACCAGGACAGCCTAGGTCGCAGGTCAATGATTGACTTTGTAGTCGTATCATTTGACCTGCGGCCATATGTTCTGGACACTCGGGTGAAGAGAGGAGCAGAGCTGTCAACTGATCACCACCTGGTGGTGAGTTGGATCAGATGGCAGGGGAGGACGCCACACAGACCTGGCAGGCCCAAAAGAACAGTGAGGGTCTGCTGGGAACGCCTGGTGGAAGAACCTGTCCAGATGATCTTCAACTCCCACCTCCGGGAGAGCTTCGAACACGTCCCAAGGGCAGAGGGGGACATTGAGTCCGAATGGGCCTTGTTCCGCTCTGCCATTGTCAAGGTGGTGGTTGCGAGCTGTGGCCGCAAGGCCACTGGGGCCAGTCCTTCTTCAGCTGCCAGGCTGGGTTAGGTTAGGGTTAGGGTTAGGCTGAAGAAGGAGGCCTACAGGGCATGGTTGGTCTGTGGGTCTCCGGAAGCAGCTGACGGGTACCAGCGGGCCAAGCGGAGCACAGCAACGGCAGTCTCGGAGGCAAAAACTCGGGCGTGGGAGGAGTTCGGTGAGGCCATGGAGGAAGACTATCGATCGGCTCCAAAGAGGTTCTGGCAAACCATCCGGCGCCTCAGGGGGGGAAGGCGGCAACTTGCTCACACTGTCCCGGGGGGAGGGGGGCGGCGAGCTGCTGACGTCAACTGGGGACATTGTCGGGCGGTGGAAGGAATGCTTTGAGGAGCTCCGCAATCCCACCAACACATATTCCAGTGAGGAAACAGAGACAGGGGTCTCGTGGGCGGGTCGTCCAATTTCTCGGGCAGAAGTCGCTGAGGTAGTGAAGCAACTCCGAGGCGGCGGAGCCCCAGGGGTGGATGAGATTCGCCCTGGATATCTCAAGGCTCTGGATGTTGTAGGGCTGTCCTGGCTGACACGCCTCTGCAACATTGTGTGGACATCAGGGGCAGTGCCTCTGGAGTGGCAGAACGGGGTGGTGGTCCCCATTTTCAAGAAAGGGGACCAGAGGGTGTGTTCCAACTACAGGGGGATCACACTCTTCAGCCTACCCGATAAGGTCTACTCCAGGGTGCTGGAGAAGAGGGTCTGGTTGATAGTTGAACCTCAGATTGAGGAGAAATGTGGTTTTCGTCCGGGACGCAGAACCGTGGACCAGCTTTTTACCCTCACTAGGGTGCTGGAGGAGGCATGGAAGTTCACCCAACCAGTCCACATGTGTTTTGTGGATTTGGAGAAGGCTTACGACCGTGTCCCCAGGGGCATCCTGTGGGGGGTACTCTGGGAGTATGGGGTTGGTGGCCCCTTGCTAAGGGCCATCCAATCCCTGTACCGAAGGAGCGTGAGTCTGGTTCGCGTGGCCGGCAGTAAGTCGGACCTGTTCCCGGTGAGGGTTGGACTCTGCCAGGGCTGCCCTTTGTCACCGGTTCTGTTCATAACTTTCATGGACAGAATTTCTAGGAGCAGCCGAGTGGTGGAGGGTGTCAGGTTCGGTGACGGGAGGATCTCGTCCCTGCATTTTGCGGATGATGTGGTCCTCCTGTTGGGGCGGCGTCAGCAGTGATGCAGGCGCTTAACCGGTCCGTTGTGGTGAAAAGGGAGCTTAGCCAAAAAGTGAAGCTCTCGATTTACAGGTCAATCTACATTCCAACCTCAACTATGGTCACGACCTCTGGGTTGTGACCGAAAGAACGAGATCGCGAGTACAAGCAGCTGAAATGAGTTTCCTCCGCAGGGTGGCTGGGCTCAGCCTTAGGGATAGGGTGAGGAGCTCGGACATCCAGGAGGGATTCGGAGTAGAGCCGCTGCTCCTCCACATCGAGAGGAGCCAGTTGAGGTGGTTCGGGTATCTGGTAAGGATGCCTTCCGGACGCCTCCCTTGGGAGGTGTTTCGGGCATGTCCAAACGGGAGGAGACCTCGGGGCTGCCCCAGGACACACTGGAGGGACTACATCACCCGGCTGGCCTGGGAACGCCTCGGGGTTCCTGCGGAAGAGCTGATGGAAGTGGCTGGGGAGAGGACTGTCTGGGCTTCTTTGCTGAGGCTGCTGCCCCCACGACCCAGATAAGCGGAGGACGACAAGTACGAGTACAAGTACGAGTAATAATAACTACAGCTAATAATTATACTAACGCTAATGATATAGGCCTATTTATTATATTATATTAATCTACTAATATAATACTATGCTAATAATATTATGAATAGGCTTTTATACTATTTGTAGAATCGTGATCTAAACAATTCCATCACCACTCATTTGTCGAATAAGCAATTATTTGCAATATACACAATATAATTTATCTAATAAAATATTCTACTTAAATTCAATTTACTGATCTTTAGCTTTCAAAAGTAATATTTTCATTATGGTGACAAAACATAGGTTAACTTTATGAAAAAGTAGAGCTGAAGTCACTTAAACTTGGTGGGAATGCAGTGTTATTAATCATAGCAAACATTACCACCAACAATGAAATTAAAAAAGGTTCATGACATATTTATATATAGCATATAGTATTTGATTGGATATCATCACAATTGTGAAGCATAACAGACATTTCTGCATGTAGACATACAAGACCTGACTACTTTTCCGCTGATCACCTCTGTCACACCACTGTCTTTGTAGGCTATTTTCTTTAAATTAGTAAGGCTTTTTTGGCAGAGACTACAAAATCATACCAATCCATTCCAGTTTTTAGCATCTGCCCCTTTACTTGCCAGTAGTGAGCATGTGATTGTTTTTGGTCCATCCAATTTGTCTGACTTCATTCACAAACAGGGGCAGTTACCATAGCTCTTAAAGGGAAATTTCGGTTTATTTCAACCCGTCTCCTATCGTCCTAAATTTGTTTCAAGTGACTAGTAACATAGAAATAATAGTTAGCATGTTAGCTGTTAGCCTAGATACAGCCGTAGCGTCAGACCTTTTAAAATGTAAGTGAACGGGCATACCTTCAAGTGCAAAGTTAGTCCACTAAACAAGCTTTTTTTTCCACAAAGACCGCCTCTTATCATTAGGATAAATGTCAGAGAACATATAGAAAACGACATGTAAACGTGTTGTCTTACCTTACCGGTGTGGTGCCATGTTTGTTTACCATCTAGCCCTGCTTTCCAAAGCGCAGCCGAAATATTGCGAGACATTGCGAAACATTCAGGCACTTCATCTCAATCAGATCAAACCCACAAAGCTCTGAAGGGTCAAAGAAAACGCCATCAGGAGATGCCTCCATGAAGTGTCAAGGTGGATATGAAATTCACAGGGGTGGTGGTTTACCCTCTTCATTTGGCAATACTTCCAAATACCTTCTGCCTCCATTTCAAGCCCCCTCTTCATAGCTGCTGTCTAATGGGTCCCTTGCAGTGTAATTGCTGATGTCTTTTAGTACATGAACTTTGTGGTCTGGTAGTACATTCAAATTTGTGTGCCATATCCCAGGATCTTAAGGTGTAGCTGTTGAGGTTAACTACATACAAACATGCAACTAGATGGCTGCAGTCAGTAGCTGTGAAGAGGCAGAAACGGAGGTGATGAGGCAGCATGGGAGGACAGGTATCTCTTGGCTGTTGGTATCTGTTGGTAGGACAAAGGATTTCCAGCTTGAACCTTGCCAAAGGCAGACTCAACCTGAGGAATGTCACAGCAGCACTAGCACCTTCAGCTGCAAGCATTTTCTGACTGAAACAGCAAAGCAACGCAGTGGTTGCATACGACCCTGATCACAAAGGAAATGTTTTACAGGTTTCAAAATGCGAGGTGCAGTGTACTGCCTTTTTTTAAAAAATTGAATGCTACTAGTATAAGAACACTTGCTGCACCTCTTCATTGTTGCCAGGCAACCATCCCATCACCTCCTTACCTTAACTTTCCCATGTAAGCAATCTACCATTTATTTTTCATTTATTTCACTGTAGTTAGTAGCTAGTTGGACAGGCAGAGGGTACTTGCTGTAGTTCCAGTTGAGGGTGAGAGGCTGTCAGGGAATAGTTTGTTGGGCACAGGGAACGGAGATCTGTGTGAGTACATGAGACCTTACAAAAGAGGATCATGGGGAGCACCAGTTTCTTCTCCTTGGTTTACCAACTGTAAACGTGTTGTTGTAACCACCACAGAAGGCCAGCCTCTCAAATCCAATTGGACGATGGGGAAAAAAACAGGTCAGGTGACGTGAGGCGCTCTGAGTTGAAGTTTTTTCAACTTGAGGAGTTCAGAATGCTCCAGCAAAAATGGCGGGTGTCTAGAGTGCAGAAATGTGAGGAGCATAGCAACGCAAAAACGGCAAGGAAGAAGCTTAATTCTCAGGAAAAAGAGTAACAAAAAGCCACCTCCAGCTGCTAAAACCCTCTCTTTGTGATCGTGGCCTAATGATGTTCCAGCCACACATGTACAGCAATGATGCATCAGCTCCACTGCATTGGAATCATTCAGTACCGCCTGCAAAAGTAAATTCCATAGTAAATACTTATTTCTCCTACCTTGTTTCATTGCTTAATCAAGAAACACAATCATGGTTTTAGAACAATTGATATTTGTAATATTATTCTATAATCACAGAAGATCCATTGCTGTTTTCATTTGAATCCTGATAGCCTAATACTTTTAACACCAAACTACACCTTAAATGAATGACTGAGTTGGGGTAAAACGTAGCCAGTAACAGTGACACAAGATCACATACAAAGGCAACTGATGAACAAAACATGAACAAGAATGCATTAACCCAGTCACTGGGGAGTCCAGCTAGTCTTGCCTACTCTAGCCATTTTTTTCAGAAGGTACAGATTTAAGAGTTACACATTACTACATCATTACTGTTATTATTATTATTATTATTATTATTATTATTATTACACATGTATGACCTCAACTGAATCCCCAGGAATATCAGAAACTATGTATTATTGCCAGTCAGTAGCACAAAAACACATGCAAAAAGAGCTGATGAACAAAACATGATGAACAAGAACGCATTATCCCAGTCACTGGGAGTCCAGCTATGTAAACTTACCTGCCTACTGTAGCCACACTTTTCAACATACAGATGCAAGAGTCACAAATTCTACTTCTTCTTCTTCTTATTATTATTATTACTACATTACACATGTATGACCTTGACACTGGGTTAACAGTTGACTAGTCTTGCTCACCAGACCTTTCTCAAGAAAAGAAAGGTCTGGCTGGGCCGACTCTCACTTTGAGATTGGAGAAAAAAAACGCCCCAGCTGCTTGTACTTCTTTCAACCAATCACAATCGTTCTGGGTGGTGCCACAGCAACGGTGTGCTTGCAAAAATAGGTTTTGGTGTAACACGCCCACAAAAATATCGCCTTCAGGACGCGAACCATGGCAGAAAAATGGCTACATCCCCGCAAGATCAAACACTGCAAAAGTTAGTAAAGGACGTGTTGAAAAGGGTTGAAAACTGCTACACAACCAGAGGTGGTAGGGCGGGACTTCAGCAGGTGGCTCGTTCCACCCAATGAGAGGCTGATCTCTGCAGCGAACTTCCGCCCACTCAGACTAACAGTTGGCTTATTGACCCTAACTTCATCATACACTCAAACGGTGAGGCTTCTTCGATTTGTAGTACAATGCCCGGACAACCACTTCACTTGTGCTGTGACCTTTGTTAGAAATTGAGAGGGGGCATAAAGTTTTTACAGTTAGTAAATCAACGAACAATTTGTATCTCAATTAAGAAAAAAGCTAACATTGTAAACAAATGCAAAGCTACTATAAATTAACCACTGTGTCACTATAACTAACTAAGCTAACACTAGCAAAGAGGCAAACTAACTTACTTACCCTCGTAGCTGTTCAGATAACTCGTTATGTATAGTTTGAATCCGTTTTTTGCGCTTGCTTCTGGGAGCAAATAGACATCATTCCTGTTTGTTTTTGGCAGATCTTGGAGACATCTCAAAAACGTGGACACTTTTTGAGGTGATGTGGATGGAGATGGGGACGAGACGTAAAACGGTAACTAGTATGCAGCCCTCTGGTGAAACCGGATGTGCGTCACTGTACTGCACACAGCCTATTCTCTTAGTGTTTGAGTGAGATTTAAGTGAGGCTTAAGTGAGCTATCCTTAATCTGAAAAATAAAAAAAAGGTTATGAGAATTATGTTTTAAGTTTTGAGAAACCATAACACTGCAGGAAAGTGTGCATAGTCAAACATTCATAACCAACTTGCTATTGTGAGCCTTGGTAACATTTAAACTACTTTGCCAAAAGTTAACCAAAATTTGATTAACACAAATAAGTAAGTGTTAAAAATTCAGATTATCATTATGAGAGCAACGTGACAATGGTTTTGTGCTCAGGTTCACTGCAAATAATCACTGACTGTGGTGGGCTGTGGCATAAACTGTTAGTTCTTTTTCCTATGACAAGTAATGCATCCATATTCCTATATATCCCATGTATTTAGAAAGGCTGAAATCATGTGACCACTGCACTGATGGGGTAGGTGTAATTGTAAGGATACCTCAGGTGTGAAACACACCCTAGGAGGTCGGTGTCAATACCTGCAGCAGACAAAAGAGTGTGAAAACACCGTGGGTAGGGGTACCGGTCCCTGCAGCAGACAAAAGGGTGTGAAATACACCTTAAGAGGCGTTCCTCAGGTATAAATGTTTAGGCCTTCCCATGCTCGGGGTCTTTCTTCATTCTGACCGCTCGTGTGTTGATTGGCCTTTTCTTAGCAAAGAAAATAAAAACCTTGTCGGCCAGCAGAAGTCTCTATTTCATTCTTCACCAGCAGCAGAGAACTTCCACAACAATTTGGTGTCAGAAGTGGAATCCCTAGAGCAATTGTCTGGGACGGAGCGCGGACAGTGACAGGCCATCCTGGAAGGAAAAAGATTTCCAGCTTCCAACCTCAAATCCTCTTTTGAGAAGGGAGGACTGACCGCAGACGTCCCAGATCATTGCTGCTGGGATTCCACGAACGCAATTCAGCGAAATTCATCTGGTGAGCACTGAAATATTGACATTTAAATTTTTTTTTTTTTTTAAATTTGGGTTTTTAATTTGGCATAACATTTACATTTCTCATATTATCCACAATTTGATCTGCTTTTTATCACTTGTAGCCTAAACAAAGTGATCCTTACAGAGACATCTGTATTGTAATAGTTGTGCACGACGTCCACATTTGGAATGGGGAGTAAGAATTCCGTTGAGGTTGGACTTCCGGGGGGGCCGATTGTGGATGTTATGAGAAGGAAATATGGGGATAAAAGTCTAAAATATTTAAATGTCTGGACAGCTGAGTTTGGATTCCCAATAGGGGGATCCCTCAGTTTAAAAAAACATATCAATATTAGAAAAAAAACTGAAGGGAAAAGAACAAGAAATGAGAGGGAAAAAGAAAGTTTCTGTTAAAAAAATAGAAATTATGGAAGGTCAAAAAGAATGTTTACAGATGTGGAAAGGAGAAGCAGAGACACAAAATGGGAAAACAATGCAGAAACAACTACCCTTTTTATGCAAAAAAGTTGAAACCAATGAAAAGCAAAATTCACACACGCAAAGAACACCAGACTCGCAGATCTCCTCTTCTTTGTTTCCACAGTTGGCGGCTTTGAAGCTGGAAAATTCCCAGATGCTGACATCCGTTGCAAACACATCACCTGGGAAGATGAGTCTAACGCCCATTCTAGAGATGCTGTCCGTCATCTCTGTAATGCATTCACTCAAGTGTTCCCTGTAAAAGTTAACATGGAGAAAATCAACACCTGCAGTATTCAATACCTACAGTGGCCTTCAACTACCTGATGAGTCAAGCAATACTCCAGATGTGTGGAAAATTCATCTCTGCAATTGTTTCTTAAGCGGACTAAAACCGGACATTGCCTCAGCTGTTAAAAGTTCCTGCATTGGTTGGAATGATGCACGCCTGTCCGAACTTCACAGACACGCCATACATGCCCATGACCAAATACTCTCTAAGAAAAAGAAAGAAAAAGAGACAACAAAGACAGAGCTTCACATGGCAGCAATAACCATGCATAACACAGTCCGAGAACATGGACAACCAGGTCATGAACATAGTGGGAATGGATGGTGCCGACACAGGAACTTGGAAAGAAAAACTCCAAGTGATGTCTGTTTCCTCTGTGGCCAACGTGGACATTGGAGACGTGATTGTCACAGAAATACCTCATCAACCCCAGTAGACAAGTCGGACTGAAAATGGTTGAGGGTTGTCGGAGAGGGATGGACTCCTGCTGACAAGCCAAACCAACTTGTGAGGTCAGAAGAAGGTACTGCACCACACTCACACACACACACATACTGAGCAGATTAATACACAAACTATTCACCTTATTTCATAAAAATTTTTATAAAAAAGAACGCAGCCAGCGTCCGTTTTTTTGTGCGACACTTCCGGTCCAGCACTCTTGACCACTGTGTAAATGGGAATCGGCTTGTTGTTTACCTTGTTGAGTTTAGCTCTATACATATATATATATATACAGTACAGGCCAAAAGTTTGGACACACCTTCTCATTCAATGCGTTTTCTTTATTTTCATGACTATTTACATTACATACATATCACTGAAGGCATCAAAACTATGAATGAACACATGTGGAGTTATGTACTTAACAAAAAAAGGTGAAATAACTGAAAACATGTTTTATATTCTAGTTTCTTCAAAATAACCACCCTTTGCTCTGATTACTGCTTTGCACACTCTTGGCATTCTCTCGATGAGCTTCAAGAGGTAGTCACCTGAAATGGTTTTCCAACAGTCTTGAAGGAGTTCCCAGAGGTGTTTAGCACTTGTTGGCCCCTTTGCCTTCACTCTGCGGTCCAGCTCACCCCAAACCATCTCGATTGGGTTCAGGTCCGGTGACTGTGGAGGCCAGGTCATCTGCCGCAGCACTCCATCACTCTCCTTCTTGGTCAAATAGCCCTTACACAGCCTGGAGGTGTGTTTGGGGTCATTGTCCTGTTGAAAAATAAATGATCGTCCAACTAAACGCAAACCGGATGGGATGGCATGTCGCTGCAGGATGCTGTGGTAGCCATGCTGGTTCAGTGTGCCTTCAGTTTTGAATAAATCCCCAACAGTGTCACCAGCAAAACACCCCCACACCATCACACCTCCTCCTCCATGCTTCACAGTGGGAACCAGGCATGTGGAATCCATCCGTTCACCTTTTCTGCGTCTCACAAAGACACGGCGGTTGGAACCAAAGATCTCAAATTTGGACTCATCAGACCAAAGCACAGATTTCCACTGGTCTAATGTCCATTCCTTGTGTTTCTTGGCCCAAACAAATCTCTTCTGCTTGTTGCCTCTCCTTAGCAGTGGTTTCCTAGCAGCTATTTGACCATGAAGGCCTGATTGGCACAGTCTCCTCTTAACAGTTGTTCTAGAGATGGGTCTGCTGCTAGAACTCTGTGTGGCATTCATCTGGTCTCTGATCTGAGCTGCTGTTAACTTGCCATTTCTGAGGCTGGTGACTCGGATGAACTTATCCTCAGAAGCAGAGGTGACTCTTGGTCTTCCTTTCCTTTCCTCATGTGTGCCAGTTTCGTTGTAGCGCTTGATGGTTTTTGCGACTCCACTTGGGGACACATTTAAAGTTTTTGCAATTTTCCGGACTGACTGACCTTCATTTCTTAAAGTAATGATGGCCACTCGTTTTTCTTTAGTTAGCTGATTGGTTCTTGCCATAATATGAATTTTAACAGTTGTCCAATAGGGCTGTCGGCTGTGTATTAACCTGACTTCTGCACAACACAACTGATGGTCCCAACCCCATTGATAAAGCAAGAAATTCCACTAATTAACCCTGATAAGGCACACCTGTGAAGTGGAAACCATTTCAGGTGACTACCTCTTGAAGCTCATGGAGAGAATGCCAAGAGTGTGCAAAGCAGTAATCAGAGCAAAGGGTGGCTATTTTGAAGAAACTAGAATATAAAACATGTTTTCAGTTATTTCACCTTTTTTTGTTAAGTACATAACTCCACATGTGTTCATTCATAGTTTTGATGCCTTCAGTGAGAATCTGTAGAGAATCCTGTACTGTATGTGTGTGTGTGTATATGTATATATATATATATATATATATATATATATATATATATATATAGTATATCACATTTTTCAAGTCACTGTTTAGACTAATCTGATGTTTGTAAAGTCTGTAAACACAATGATTGAACAAACATTACTATTTCTGTGTGTGTAATTAATAACATGGTTATCATAGATTAGCTGGGCTAACCGTTAGCTGTTAGCCGTTAGCCATTAGCGGTGTCTGTAATAACTCAATAACTCAGTAAACAGTCCGTGAAAAAAATATTTTTTCCAGCGGATGTCTTAGTTACAAAATGCTTTTAACAGATGACGTCCTGATGTTAGCTTTGCTGCTAGTGTTAGCTGTCCCTGTCAGCTGCAGCCACTGATGCTTTCTAGACATCGTGATTTCCCAAAACTGAATAAATACCACACATAGCAACACAAAACTGCTTTGCTAGCTCAATCATGTTGTAACAGCTGGATGGTTGATGCGTACATGCTGATTCGGGTGCTATCAGAGCCGATCCGCGTATCACCATGGCTTAATAATCAACTCAGTCAATAAAAACAACCCGTCCTGAGTTAGGAGTGTATGTTGCTCACAGAAAGAAAGAAAGAAAAGAAAAAAAAAGATAGAAAAGCAGCGTACACCTCACATATTTATTTCTCACAGTTGCGCACACGTTTGGCTGACATGCAGAAGCACCGTCTGTGTGTCTGTGTGTCGAGGGTGCGAGCCGCAGCTTCAGCTGCTCAGGTAGAGAGGCTGTGTAGCCCGGTGTGTTTTTTCGCTGATTCGGTTCTGCAGGTTCTCTGCTGGTACACTGGAGACGGGGATCAAGCAGTTTGTCTCTCTTGGGATAGATTGTGCTTTTTTGGTACAGTTTTTGATTGACGTGCGATTTATTCACGTTTAGAGGGAATTATTTTTACCGGATAATGGAAACGTGGGCACAGTTGTCTATATAAAATACACAGACTAACTAACTAACTGATTAACTAACATAAACAATTGAAAAGTGAAAAAAATTAGCTTGTACCATTAGCTCCAGTAAGGGAAAGCAGCTGACCGGAAGTCACACACAAAAACACGGAAGTTGATCACTATCACTGTTGCCAACTCCTCAGTAAGAAAAGTAGCTATTGGCTGTCCTAAAAGTCGCTACAAGTCGCTAAATGACGTCATCGCCTAATTTGCATAATTGTCCATATGCATGTAATTGTAATGGCTGCTGTAGGAGAGAGGAATAACGTCATGGGAGAGACAAAAACTGAGTAAAAAAACACCCTGAATATGTTTAGAACTACAAATGAACCTTCTTTCAGTGATTTATATTAGACAAAGACAATTTTACATTTACATCCCGCCCTGACTGTAAACCAGGTCAGGATCAGCCAGTGGCAGTTCCGCGCATGCGCGATTCACTAGCAGTCTGGACGTGGAGGGGTTAACATCTCCTGCTCTGACTGCAGCTGGGAGGGAGGACTGGGCCGTCTGTGAGTGCTCTGGGGCGAGAGAGGAGCCCACGGCAGCATCCGCTGCTCGTTGAGAAGAATAAGAATGATACGTGCTCTCACAACAGAGTCTCCAGAAGTCTTCAAAAACATCAGAAAAAGTCGCTAGATTTGTCGCTAGTTGGTTTTTTGAAAAAGAGTCGCTAGAGGGGTCTGAAAAGTCACTAAATATAGCGACAAAGTCACTAAGTTGGCAACACTGATCACTATTTACTTCCGTGTTTGAAAATAACATGGATTGAGAGCTCAGACAATAGATATGCAACTGCTCAAACATATGTTCAGTACACATCTGATCATTTCAAGAAGTTTCCACAACATTGACGCGCACATCGCAGAACAAAACATTGTATTCTTAGTTGACTCAGGAGCCACACATTCTGTGATAAAAGCTTTAGAATTCACTAAAAAACAAAATTAAGTGGAGATTATGTGTACTCTGTTGGTTCATCAGGTCAAACAATTAGGGAGAACATTACTGTCCCACTCAAATGTGCGGATGGGTCAAATACAAGCTTCAAACATGCATTCTTGCTCTCTGAAGTCTGTCCCATTAACCTGATGGGCAGGGACTTGATGTGCAAATTAGGCCTTTGTCTGATCTCAACCCCAGAAAGTGTCAAAATTCACAGACTATCTGATTTGAAGCCAAATTTTTCACACTCTTTTGTCCACCACACCCCAAACCTGAGGTATGCATATCAGTGGAAATTGCAACCATCAACAACCTCTTCTGAGCTTGTTACAGAAGCTAGGAAAACAGTTTTAACAGCTTCAACAGATTTCATGACACTAGAGGACCTACATTGCACCTCTCATGTGTCACCAGGACCTGATGATCCATATGAGGAAGGTTGGTTGAGGGAGAGATTTGACAAACTCACATTGACACACATTTATTGGACACAACACAAATGTGCTATATCAGTCTCTCTCACACCAGCTTAATGTGACATGTACACCATGGACCATTCAGTCCCACACCTCACATTTGCAAAACACACATCAGATAACTGGGAAGATTTGGGCCCATTTATAAAATCATGTCAGCGTGCAGCTGATTGGCAAGAAACATCTGATCAATCTATTTTATTTTCACCAACACTGCAGTGCTACTCTAAAAGTTTAACATCTGTTGTGCACACTCAAAGAACAATCCAGCTGGTGCCTAAAAGCACGTCTAAATCTTTTTCTTTTTTGTCCGAAGAACAAGCTACAGCTATTACAGCCCTACAGGAGGTTCCCTAAGACACTGTGGGCTGTCAGTAAGTACAATGTTGGCCTCATCAAAGACTGTGAACCTGTTGTCATCACTCCAAAATCAGACTTTAGACCTTGCAAGGCTCAATATCCACTTAAACAAGAAGCCATCGATGGCATAACACCAGTCTTTGAGTCTCTTAAAGCAGCAGGAGTAATTGTTCCCTGTGATGACTCCAGTGCACACACCTTTGTTCCTTGTCAAGAAAATCAGAGATAAAGATCAACCAACAGAATGGCGTTTTGTTCAGGATCTACAAGCAGTAAAAGCCCCAAATGTTCCAAACCCTTACACTATCTTGTCTCAGGTTCCACCTAATGCAAAATTCTTTTCAGTGGTAGACCTTTCAAATGCTTTCTTTAGTGTTCCAGTTCATCCAGAAAGTCACTTCTGGTTTGCTTTCAACTTCAATGTGTGAGGCTACACATTCACTCGCCTGTGCCAAGGTTACTGTGAAAGTTCCACCATTTACAATGAGGCTCTCAGACAAAGTCTTGAATCTCTTGTTCTCTCTTCAGGCACTGCTTTGTTACAGTATGTTGATGATCTTATGATCTGCAGCCCAACAAGAACATAACTGTGTTGCTGTCCTCCAGCAGGTTTGCTCCCCAAGACTGGATCTACAAGAAACACCATCAGCTAACTCTGATTTGGTCGTTTTTGTAGATGGATCCGCTTCACACAACCCACAAACTGGTCGCAACAGAGTTGGATTTGCTGTTGTCACTCATCATGATACAGATACAGATACAGACAACTTTATTAATCCCACCAGGGGCAATTGGTTTGAACAGCTTGCATACATTATACAGACACAGTACACACAATAGGATAGATAAGATACTGTACATGAATAAATAGAATGCCAAGGAATGCATGTCGTAAAAGGAATAAAATCATTATAAAGAATTTAAGAGACGAATAGCAGAGGGAATAAAAGATTTCAAAAAAAGACATAGCGGCGACTTGAGGGCAACTTAGAAAATTCACCTGCAAGCACATGACCAGGAGAAGACAAAATGCTGTTTGCATTTGCAAACTCTTGTCTCAGGTTCACTCCCCTCTCACTATTCTGCACAAGTGGCAGAACTGATAGCGTTGACAGAGGCATGCAAACTGGCAACAAGACAGTAACTATCTACACTGATTCTAGATATGCATTTGGTGTTGTGCATGATTTTGGCACTCTGTGGAAACACAGACAGTTCTTGAAACCTGACGGAAAACCCATTCTCCATCATGACAAGGTCGCAGCTCTTCTAGATGCCATTTTGCTCCCAAACTCAATTGCTGTTTATAAATACCTTGCCCATACTAACAACTCAGTTTCTGTCTCTCCAGGAAACCTGATCCTTTGTTTGTTTCAACTCCAGTCTCTTTTCCCAGCTCCCTTACAGCAATACAGTCCTTTGCCACACCACAAGAAAAGACGATGTGGAGACACTGCGGTGCCACACAGAAAGAAGTAGTGTGGTGGGGACCTGATAACAAACCTTGCCTGCCCAAACATTTCTTTCCTCACTTTGCAAAATTGACACATGGATTGGACCATGTGTCAAAAGGGGGGATGTTGGATGCCATAACTCAACATGGGTTCACCAAAGGGTTCACCCACCACCAGACAGACCATTCGAACATTTGATGATGGATTTCATAGAACTGTCACCAGCAGAACGGAAGAAATACTGCTTGGTGATGGCTGACATCTGGTCAAAATGGGTTGAAGCATTTCCAGCAAAACACCAAAGCAGCCAAGTGGTAGCAAAGGCTCTGTTAACGGAAATCATTCCCAGATGGGGAAAACCAACTAAACTGAGCAGCAATAATGGCTCACACTTTGTCAATTCTGCAATAACCCAAATCAGTGATTTTCTTGCCATTGACCTCAAACAACTCACCCTGCCAGTGGAGGTGCTGTCGAACGAGAAAATGGCACTCTGAAATCAAAATTGGCTAAGTGTTGTGAGGAAACGGGACTGCCATGGACAAAAGCTCTGCCTATTGTTCTAATGCATATGAGAATGAGAAAAAGGTCCAGAGTGAACACGAGTCCCTTTGAAATTCTTTTTGGCAGACATCCATCCCTAGGAGTGGAGCCTGTAACCAGGCCGCTCCCCTCCACTGGCCTATGTGAGGATGACATGTTACAATATTGCAAAAATCTCTCAGCAGGTGAAATCAGCCCTTCCACCACCAGCTTCCACATCACTCCCTGATTTCCAACCTGGCGACTGGGTGGTGATAAAGGACCTAAGAAGGAAACAATGGCACTCCAAACGCTAGCGAGGTCCATTCCAGGTGCTCCTGACAATGCATACTGCTGTGAAGATCGCTGAGAGAGCAACGTGGATTCACGCCAGCCACTGCAGGAAGGTCCCTGAGCCAACGGAGGAACTCAGCTGTTGACGCACGAGCGCAACAGAGGACAACACAAGGAATAACTCTGTGAATTCAACAGACACCAACTAGACGTGCAGGACTAACAACGCAAGCCTTTTCCCACCAGACTACACCATGCACCACCTGATCCTTACCGTATCATGTTCGGCGATGCTGATAGAGGCCTACACCTACAAACCTGCCAAGACTGTCACTCTGACAGAAGGACAAAGTGCAACATTCACCTGTACTGTTTATCCCCAAATTTGGCAATCAGGTCAAATTCACACATATTATGCCAAATATGATAAGTACCTATGCAGAGACCCCTGCGGCCCACACGATTGGCACTTGATTGTGGCCGCTACTGACAAAACACTTGCTCCAAACAGAGATCCCCACTTCATAATAACAAAAATTCCAAATTTCAACGGAGCCAAGATCACCATCTCTGATGTCAAATCCACGGATGTAGGCACACATTGGTGTAGAATTGAATATTCAAGCTCTGATATGTACAGACAACTCACAGTCATAGTCAGTGGGCCACCAGACCCATATGACGCCCCACTTAACATCCTGTCAGATGTTAAGACTGCCTCGCCGACCTCTGAGATAGAAGAGAAGCACCTCAACCACTCAACCAGTAGCTCAGTCCATAGGGACTTGGGTTGGGAACTGGAGGGTCGCCTGTTCAAGTCCCCATCCGGACCAAAATATGGAGCGTGGACTGGTAGCTGGAGAGGTGCCAGTTCACCGAACCTCCCAACTGCTCAGAGCGCCTGTCATGGGCAGCCCACTCTGACATCTCTCCACTTAGTGCATGTATAGGTCCAGTTTGTGCGTGTGTTGACAAACAGAGCGAAAAATTGAATTTCCCCTCGGGGATTAATAAAGTAGATTAAAAAAATTTTTTAAAAAAATTAAACATTGCTGATCACAAAGATGACACAGTGCAACATGCCTTCAGACAATGCAATGACAACAGTGCATGTCTTTTACACAAAAAAAGAGTTGAAGATTCCTGGTGACTGTTGGGTTTGTCATGCTTTAGCAGCTAGATGGCAAGCAAAACTTCTGCAAATGTTGTGTTACAAGTCCACATGAAAGAATCTTGGGGCAGAGAAGATCATGGTAAATGCACTCTCCCTCTGGGAGTGATGATGTTACTGATTGCCGGCCAACAAATCGGGAATAATGTCTCAGTTGCTCCACATCCCAATATTACCTGCATTTATTCCCGTTCAACCCCTAGTAACATGGCATTTGAAGTTCCTCTACAGCATGCAGAGACTTGTGTTTGTTCATCATCATCATCAGGTCCTTACCTAGGCCGGTCAAGTTGTCAAACTAGAATATTTGTGAATACTACAACATCAACCAGTTGTTCTCACAGATGGCCTAATGGTGCATTCCAGTTGTACTGGGAAGTCGGGATTTCCGAGTTCCGAGTGGGAAATTCTGAGTCGGAAAGTCAGAGAATCCTCACCACCCCCGAGTTGACAATCTAAGATGGCTGCCCCGGGTGTAAACAGTAAGTAGAAGCTCCTGTAATATTCCGTTTGTTAGCACTTCTGACTAGTGTTTGTCGCACTGAATCAGCCATATACATAGTATTGTTCGACATATATATATGGAATTGCTGGTATAGTGTTATTTACATTTTTCATGTGGTATGTGCAAACTACAACACAGGGCGTGCTAACAATGGCTAACAATAGCCTGGTAGATCAGTGCCAAACATGTTGTTTTTATGTATGTTTTTTCAGTGACCAGTTTATGGGGAGAAGGATGAAGTAGTGTATGGTGTAGCTGTGAATGACCTCTGGATTAGGGATGCACATTTGAAATATTTTTTTTAACCGATCAGTTAACGGTTATTAATAAGTTAACGAGTGTTAACGAGCGTTTGTTAATATATATACGTCAAACAATACTATGTATACGGCTGATTTAATGCGACAAAAACTAGTCAGAAGTGCTAATAATACGCACTGAGTGATGACTGCATGTTATGGCCCCTCTGGATTACACACATTTGTGAAGCAGGTTTCTCCTTGATGTCAGCCACATAAACATGATTTCAGAATTCAATGGATGTAGGAAACCCTCCCATAACAATTTTCTATTCAATGGCTGTAAACCTATCAGTCCAAAAGAAGTCATGAAGCTTGAGGCTCGCTACGTGGTAGAAGAAATGTTGCCGTTGTCTACGGTGGAGTCTAAAATATTCCGCAGGATTGTCAGTAAAATCCCCACAGCTCAATAGATGGAGGAGGACTTGCTGACAGACAGGTCAGACTCAGGACTTACATTATGCCTGGTACACACTACATGACTTTTCTGCCCATTCTGAAAGTCACATTACACCATTGTGGAGTCATAAAATCGCGCCGTGACTTGGCCGACAGACATGACACACTACACGATGGTACTCACCAATTATCCCCGGTTGTTTTTCCTGTCATCGGGTTATTCTTGTCCTGTTTTTATTACTTTTACTATTATTTCAGTCACTGTGTCTGTTCATGTGCCAGCCGATTGTTGTTGTAGTCACCAAAAAGCGTCAGCAGATGGCAGGAGCTTCATTAGAAGCACCATATGTAAACATTCAAGCTACTGCATCCTCCACAACAAGTTCCTACAAATGTTTCACAATAAAAGCCTGTTTAGAAAATGGAGGGATTCTCTCAGCTGAGGCTATAAGGGGCTTTTAATCTGAAACACATTCAGGAAATGTTGAGTTTGAAATGATGGCGCGATATGTTAACTTTATAAGACAACAGGGGCGGATGAAAAGTAAATGTATAAAAACACAGAGGGATTAATAAATAACGGACCGTCTATAATGTAGTCTGTTTCAAATGAAGCTGGGAGTCTCTGCAGTTGTGGTGAGTAAAAGCCCCGCCGCTATTTGTTAATGTTATTACTTTATGTCCATCTACATTACTAAGAAATAACATTGTTTGCTAGCTTGATGCTAATGACAGTAACTCACCAGGTTGACAAAGTGCCTCTGCTGTTTCACACTATCATTTTCCTATTTTACTCTGTGTGGTAACATCCCTAGAGGAAATATTAAAAACGCTGGGGTGTTGTTGTCATACAGTTGTCTATGGCAGCAGATCGTTGTGTGTTTCTACTGGTCAAAGTGACGGCTGTGATGGGAGAACTGGATCTCAGTGAAGGGCAAGTGGTCCATAACTTTAATTTTGGAGACAAAAAAATGTAGGCTTAGCGCCCTGTGGTCCATTGCTCATTAGGAAATGTAGAATACTCAAAAGTACTTTAAAAATACTTGAGTTACTTTTCTCAGGGAGTAACGTTGGAAGTACTTTAAAAGTACTTGAGTTACTTTTCTCAGGGAGTAACTTTGTAAAGTAAGTGGTTACTTTTCAAAAAAGTAATGCAGTAAAGTACTTTGATTACTTTTAAAGTAACCCTTACCCAACTCTGCACACAACATACAGCTGCTACGCGCCCTCTGTTTTACCTCAGTGCCTGGTCAAATCCCTGTATGATGAAAGCATAGATGCCAGTGACTTGTCTGCTATCCTGCTGCACTGTGAGAAGCACATGAATGCCACTAGTGTGACTGATGAGCAGGCAGCAGCTATAGAAAAGTACACCAGGCAACAACATCAGTCATCTGCTTGGTATGATTACTGAAGCGGAAGAATTACAGCCTTGAGATGTATCTTTTTACGACTCTATTTTACAACAAGCCGCAAAAAACCTACTGTCCCAAAAACGCCATTTTTAGAGTACTATCTAAAATAACTACGATTAGCCAACATCCTTGCTTTATTTCTTAACATAGTTCATCTAGGTGCAGTGTAATAACTAGTTCAGCTTTACTATATATTAGATATATTCAGTAGATCTATCTTTTTACAACCCTATTTTACAGCAAGCCGCAAACAAACCTACTGTCCCAAAAACGCTGTTTCTAGCGTATTAGCTAACATATCGAAAATTAGCCGACATCTGTACTTTTTTCTTAACATAGTTCATCTAGATGCAGTGTAATCACTAGTTCGGCTTTACTAGATATTAGATATAGTCAGTAGATATATCTTTTTACAACCCTATTTAGAGCCCTACTTTGCAAATCAGAAGAACTACAACTATGTTGCTGATATGTATCAAGCTGCATGGCGCGGTCCCAGGGAATTGTAGTTTTTAAAAAATCTTAAGTGTTTTTCCTAGATTTGGAAGTTGTAAACACTGAATTGAGAGTACACTGTGGACTTTAAGGGGATGGTAAACACACTTGTGTAATCAGATTTTAAATATCTAATTTCTAAATGGGTGAAAATTAATTTTATCCATATTTTACCCATATCTGACAGCACCCCCAGTTGTTGACTCCACTCACATGATAGTTGAGGTCAAGAGCTCTCTATAACAGTTGGTCCCATGTCTGTACCCCCTTTTGTTGCTGAGTTATAAGCCCTCAAACATGCAGTGAGGTCAAGGTTCAAAGGTCAATGGCTGAAAGCAGGAGCCATGTAGAATCATCATACTGACATATGTTACTCTCCAGGTTGAGACCTTTCCAATGATGTATTTGGTTTAGCTCTACGACAAAGTTTAGATTTTTTCATTTTTTGGACACAAGCCATGCCAGGTGTAGTTTCAGAGAGCACTTTGAAGGCCCCGTGTATAAAATGAGTTTTGTTTGTTTCTTTGCTTGTTTTTTATCTTTTTTACTGTAGATAGTTACTAAAATGAGTCATCCTCAGATAATACAATACTACTAAAAAGTAAAACCAATAATAACAATAATGAAATAAGCAAAAATAATATTAAAATCATATTGAAATTTTAAAATCTATTTACAGAGTGGAATGGTAGCCTAATAGATAACTTAGATAATATTTATTATTGTTTAGACACTTTATTATTGCTTAGATACTATTTAGCCTATTATTGTATTTACTTTTAGCATGTTCTACTTTTGATTAATTTCCGAGAAGTTATGATAAAATAAAAAAAATATTACAGACTATAATTATAATGCCTTTTTTTTTTTTTTTTTGCTGCTGTCTCCAGTTGAGAGTGGTGATTTGCTAAATACATTCTACAGTAATAATTAGATTCACTTTTGGTCTATAATATTGTTGGCTATATTACGCATTTTAATAAAAAAAAAAAACGGAAGAATAAAAGAAATAAACACCAAAATAATTACTGGAAACTTTTTTTTTTATTGATACTCCTCTCTGACACACACACACACACACACACACACACACACATTGAACACGCGATTGAATGAATGAATGAATGAATGAATGAACATTGGAAGTGCTTCAGCCACAGTCCCGCCGGCTGGCGCAGTCACATTGAGATTACATTTGTTTTTTATTACTTACAAAATAGTTTTTTATTGACCGTATGAATGGTGCTGGCTTGGGGTCCACTCTCCCCTTGTTGAGTGGAGGGTGGCCGGGTTGCCAGGGGCGGACCGCTCCATATGATGGTGTTTCCTCTCTGGTTCTTCCGTGCTCAGCCTTATTTTTCTCTTCTTATTTATTTATTTATTAGTGGCATTTGGATTCGGTTATGGCAGACGGACGGCAATCTGAAATGGAATGAAGCCCACAGACGGCAGACAGTAGCTACAAAACAGTAGTGGAATGCACCCCATCCGCCCACAGCACAATGCTCTTAAAGCTCTACACTAGTCGACTAGTCGCCGACTATTGAAACGATTAGTCGACTAATCGGATAATTATTAAATTTTTCTTAAATTTAGCATGAGGTTGCTTTAATTATGTGGCAAATGATAATAAACACAAGAAAGATGGGTACTTCAATGAAAAATGCATCTTTTATTCAACTTTGCTGTTGATAGGCCGGTTCATACAAAAAGTAAATAAAAATGTCCTATCTAAAACCAATTAGGCACAGTGCTCGGTCAGTATAGACATAAATCCATAAATAAATAAACCTCTGTCCGTTTGTTAAGGACAGGCAAATGTGTTTTATAAAAAATAAATAATAAATTAAAATCAAGTAAACATTTTTTCCTGTAAACCAAGGGCAGGCACATTAGCAGCAGTAAAACAGTAAACAAAACAAATATCCGGCACCATCAACCATGGAGAGCGGCCTCATATGAGTCATTCCATGAGAATGGTTAGAATTGGACTTCGACATTTTCACATTTTTTACCAAAATGAATTATTTCTATGTATATCCCACATCATTAAGGACATATTTAACCAACAGAAAAACACATTTTCCCATCTCAGGCATTAGTTTTCTTTTATTATTGATCATTATTTCAAGATGTGGTCACTGTAATTCTTCAACCCCGTTATGTACACTATGGAGGCTCTCTGAATATTATCATAAAATGTATTTCTAAAGAAATCAATATTTTCACATTAATCAGATGTCCCCCATACTAATTCAATCATTTTAAATAAAAAAATGACATAAAATCACACATTTTTGCTCTCTTAAATCCTGAAATGTAACTATAAGTGAAAACACTCCTGTCATTTTTCATCAAAAATTTAGTTTAACTGAAGAATTGTAATCAAAATCAGTGATCATATGGCAGCTCTCAATATTTTAGAAAGAAGTCAACAAACATTAAATTATTTTTTCAACATTTTTAGAAAATAATATATGAAAATGTAGGTGTGACGGGGTTGAAACTAGCAAAACGGGGCTGAAGATGGTAACGGGGTTGAAGGGACAAATACATATAAATAGTTTTTTACTCTCAAATTCAATGTATAAGACTTTCCATTAGCATTATATTTCATTTTGTAACCATAAGAAGGACACCAGATACAAATTGCAGTTGAATTGAGTTTTATTAATCTAAAGTAAAAACAACCACAACAGCATATTAACTAACAGTCAAACATTGTAAAGTGAATTGCTCAAATGTAACATAATGTGTATTGTTTGCTTGTGTGTGTGTGTGTGTGTGTGTGTCTAGGCATAAGAGCCAAGCCTCATCTGGTCAAATATACTTTTAAAGGCCTCATGAGAGGTGTGCTAAAAGTCACCTTGTCCTTGTTCCTATTACATACAGTTAAACTTGTAAATTGATGAACTGGTTGTAATAATAACAATAATAATCAAACAGTTAATGATTTCAGTGTGTCTGTCTGTATCAGTGCCTGTGTCTATGTTCATGTCAGAGTATGTTTGCATGTGTGTGTCAGCGTCAGTGTGTGTGTCTGTATATGCATGACTGTGCCTCTTGTTTCATTAAATTCATCTTGTGAGTCTGTTCCACACCTCTTTCAAGACTTTCACATGGCGCTTTGTCACGTTCTGTGGGGGTGGAATGAGTTCAAGGACATCATCAAACAGGTACCAGAGGATATCATGCTGATGAGGCCAGAAGAATCGGTTTGACCCAACACGATGCATGCATTTGATCTGGACATGTGTTTCCTGTATGTTGAGAATGATGCCTGGATACAAATCATCATCATATCTGAGAATACACCATTTACCAATCAGCTCTGGACTTTCCCACTGGATTTCTTTTTCTGGATTCCCCCCACTGGCTGGCTTTGATACAGCCATTTCTATCTTCTGGCCAAAACTGAAACACTGGGTGTTGAAGCACTTGCAGTTAAACTGCTTTCGTGTTGTGCACATGCAACTTACATCACGAACCATCAGTTCTCCTGGAGCCAGAGTAATGGCCTGGTGAATTCTCATGGTTCCAGGAACAGCTGGTATCTGCTTTGGCATTTTCTCCATTGCTCCCTCAACATCTTCACTTTTCACAAAGAACAGTTTCACACTTGTGTTTGTTTCAGACAAGGCCCTGAATAACTCTTCTGCATCTGGGATGTCACGGCCCTTTGCCACCATCATGTCTGCTGCTCTTTTTAAGGCTCCCCCAACACCATCGGGTGCTCCTTTTCCGTGGCTAGCCTCGAAAAAATTCCAAGAACCAGCCTTGAATGCTCTTCTGTCCAGTTCTGTAGTGAAAAGGTAGAAGTTGCCTCGTTGTTTGTATTGCGTACAGGGTCCATCGCTTAAAAAGTGCAGCACAGACACTCGTGGATGTTGGGCTTGGAGGTAATCCAGCACAGGATTTAGGTGCTGCCATATTGCTGGAGGGCCTTTATGTCTACTGGGGCAGATGGTGCTAAAGCACACAGGCTCTGGGTGTCCACCAACATACAACACACCCGTATGAAGGGTGGCCTGCTGATGGGAAGCCCCAAAGTGGACCGCCTGAACTTGAGAACTGTATTTACAGCTGTAGTTTTCTGAGAAGTCAACATGTATCAAAGCCTCTTCCCCTGACATGTTGTTCTTCAGCTCACGGCAGAAGGCATACTGCTGTTTGATATTAAAGTGATGCATTTTAAATCTCTTTACATAGCTGTGGAAGAGCTCAATGAGGTCCTCTTGTGTGCCCTCCACAGACTTCTTGACTGTCACCTTGACAGTAGCCTTTTCTCCCTTTTTGTCTATCTCCTTCTCCTCCGTTACCCACTGGGTAAATGATGTGTTTGAGGTGCTGTTGTATGCATTTGTGATGTGGACAGTTTTGTCCTTGCAATGGACACACTCTCCATACATGCAACTCTTGCTAGATGAGTTGCAGCAAACCTTCTCTATCAACTCTTCAATGTTGGCAGTCTCAATGACTTTCAACTGACTGAGCTTCACTGCCAGAAAGCTGAGATTGTCGTGCAACTCACACATGCATGTGTCAAGTTTAGAGAGAGTTGGATTCACAACCCAAAAGGGGCGAAGATGACAGAAAAGGGAGTAGGATATAATCTGATCTGGGTTTTCTGCCAAAAATCGTCTGTGGATATTTTGAAGTGTATCCATCAGGAACCTCTTCTGCATTTTTATTTTGTTCTTTGTGAGTGTTTGTTTGGTTCCTGTGGTCATTCTACTCACATCATCCCTGAGATAGAATGCCTTAATTCTTTTTTTGAAGTCTTCAGTGAACCTGCTGGTCTTCTTTCTCTCAAAATGAAGACTGTCATGATGTTGAAAATTCTTGTTTGAAAATCCAAGGGAGTCACTTGCAAATTTTTGCAACCTGTATTTTTTTTATAATTCTCCCTGTCGTGACTTTGGCAATCAGCTGCCTTTCTCTGTCCTTGGTGGAATTTTTGTATTTATTCCTAATATCTTGAATGAGTGATTCATGGTAAAGTAAGGTTTTTTTGATTTGGGGGTTAACGGGGCAATTTGAAGTTAGTCGGGTTATTTTTGACCGTGGTGAATCCGAATATTTCTTTGAACGTTGCCACCTTTTTTTGTATTTTTCTTTGCTTTTTCTTTCTTTTTCAAGTTTTTCCTGTAGTTTCACCATTTGCCTCTTGAGCTTATTTTTTTCTCTTCTGTCCTTCTTCCGAGCCACCAGACGTTGCCTACAAAACAAACAATAAAAGATGATTTGGGTGTGGAAAGTTATGCCTTTTCCCTCCTGCCCTCCCTGTTTCTAAAATGACATTGTGAAAAATGACATAAAATGAAATTTTCACTATAACACTGTTAACTACCCATTGCCCTAACCTCGAAGATCTTGGCTGCGAAGGCTGCTCTGGGTGATCTCCCTGATCTGGACTCTGTGGAGGAGAGCTCAAGTTATTGAGCACTTCTTTCCTCTCCTTGCTCCTATGGTAAAATGCTCTCCACATTTTTCTTTTCTTACGCTGTTCTCTTTCACTCAGTTCTTTAATTGCTTTCTTCTTCCCTGCCTCTACATTCTTTCTCCATCTCTCACGTTCACTCTGCAGGTATCTCTCCCTTCTTTCAGGATCAGCTTTAAGGCGTTCCCGGTACTTCCTCTGCCTTTCTGCTGCTGTTGTTGGTGCCACTCACATCTTTAACATGGGACATAAATCACATTCAGCATGCATGTAGTATAAGGATGTTGATTGAATATAATAATAATTTATTTAAATAATTGGATAACTTAACAGTATTAAAATCTCAACCCCGTCACAATCTCACAACCCCGTTACAATCAAACACATAACGGGGTTGAGTGTGACGGGGTTGAGATTTTTGCACAAAATGGCCGCTGCTCAATGTAGTGAATACCAGAAAGAGAGCACATGGCATGCCTGAGATTCAGAATCAGCATGTATTCTTGAAATAACAAAAAACTTTTTCATAAGTAATAGTTTTCTATCTTTTTTTCATGTTACGGTGTTGAGTCATTGAGTTTGACGACCACAATATCACAAGATAAATGACCAAAATAAAGGAAAAGATGGGAGCAACTTGTCTGTCTCTGTGGTCCTGTTGTCCAAAAGGCTTAAGTGATGTCACTTCCTGATGTACATGCAATTATGGGTCATACCATTGTATTTATGGGGGTGGGATCATTCGTGTAACGGGGTTGAGGGGTTACTCAGGTACAGAAATAAATAATGTGATTTTAATGAATAATTAACAATTAATTTCGAAAAAAAAACATTACCAGCAAAAGAGCACAAAGAGATGTTTAGGTTGATATCAAAATTAATTGACTTTTTAAATGGTTTTATTTGGTATTTTCAAAGTAAACTTTCATCAAGGCCATGAGGGACATGACAAAATAGGTGGTGTCAAATGAAAAAACTGTATTATTTCTCATGAAAAGATAAAATTTAGTTCAGTTTTTTTACACTGTATTAAAGGGTGCATTTCAATGTATATGTAAAGCTGTTTAAATATAGTTTCGTGACCCATAGATGAAATACACCTTATGAGGTGAGAGGGACTCAAATTGTGCCATTTTCATGGAATGACTCATACCATAGATCAGCATCTGCAATACTGACTCAGTAAGGGCAGTCGCCTGTTGCGGGGTGCACGTCTGCTTCTTTTGCAGAAAGGGGTCCATGGTGGCTCTCTTCTTCGGACTGCATGCATTTAATTTAAAATACTTTTGTCAGGCACAGTCAGGCATAACGTTAAAGCTCTCTTTTAAAGCGAAAATACGCTTATAAAATATACATCAAAAACAAAACGTATTGGCTTGAATGTTACTTGAATCTTACCGAGGCGAGTCAGACTCCGTTTCGTTCAACTGTCCGACGTGCTTTCTCTTTAAATGTTCATGCATCACCGAGGTGCTGCCGTGATACGCAAGGTCTGCTTTGCAAACCTTGCAAGTAATCTTTTTATTTGCCGTATCCAGGCTAAAATGCTCCCAAACTTTAGAAGTTTTGGTACGCGTAGTTGCTGTGTAGGACACCGCCATTTATGTATACGTTATCGCTCGGCAGACGCTATTGCGCATGTGCGACTCTCGGCAGAGATTGTAATGAAGTGAGATGCCTCACTCCGTTGGAAAAACACGTCTGGCGACAATTGTCGACAATGGAATTCATTGTCGACTATTTCTATTATCGATTTTTGTCGACAACGTCGACGAATCGTTGCAGCCCTACTCTACACTATCAAATGCTGGCAAAATACATTTATTTTATTTTATGGCCTTGACATTAACCTGCCATATTGTTGAGTTATCAAGGACACTAATTTCGTTGTGCAATGCACAATGACAATTAAGTCTTCTATTCTATTCTATTCTATTCTATTTTTGTGTGTATACAGGAATGTTAAAGATATCACTGAGGAAAACGAGGTTGACGTGACGTAATTGAATCAGGGAATCCGTGTGTCCACCACGGGAGAGGATCCTAATTGACTTTACATTGGCATTCTTTTCTTGGTGGCAGCACGTAATTTCAACCCATTACGTGCTGCAACCATGGAATGCGGTGTTAAGAGGTCGTGGTCATTTCACGTATTTCTGTGAGATCAGGTTGCTTAATAGAGACAATTTCAAACACAAGTACGCAAATTGGCTTCACTATAAATCACAGAACTGACAGACAAACACTTGTCTTTATCTGGACATATTTCCCCCACCAATACAACATGCTAACGTTATTAGCACAAGTCTGTGGTGTTTTACATTGTATAAATTAGCCTAGCGTCTAGCAATCTTTTCCTCTTCTCATATAAAGCCAGGGACAAGAGCAGCATGTAACAAACGGCACACAGTTTGGCTCCATTACAACTCACAACATTCACCGACAGAACAACTGTCTTATACTAATCACGTTTTCCAAGCAAATAGCCTACAACATGCTAACGTTATTAGCGCCAGCCTATGGCATTTTTCATTGTATACATTAGCCTAGCAACGAGCGGAGATTTCCTCTGCTCATATGAAGCCAGGATAAATCCCGAAGTATAAATCCCTGAAGGATACATCACACACAAGACTTAAAATGCTGTTTTAGTGGAGGCTTTACTGTCTTCACAATTTATTGTTTCTTATCTGTGAAATACAAGTAAATACAAGCTTCTTTCCACTGAGGGGAATGGTATCAGCTTACAGAAACAGACAAGAGGTCTGCGTCACCATAGACATATATACGTAGACGCCGCATCAAGTGGGTTTGCCCGCTGCTGCGATACTTCAACGTCACCGCCATATTGGATGTGGCAAGGCTGCGCTGTAAACTAATACAAGTGAATGGACTTAATTTCATAAAGCGCCTTTCTACAAAGAAATTTACATTAATGCCTCTCGTTTATTCATTCACACACGCACTAATATACTCGGGAAACAGTTAGGCACCAAAAACAATGTATTTGATCTTCTCAGATGGCTAAGATAAGAACTTTATTGATCCCACAGGAGCAATTCACCTTACATCAGCTATAGAGAACAAGGTAGTGCCGAAAAACAATGCACAGTAGCCTATACATATATATATATATATATAGCCAGGAAGTTTCCACTCTGAGAGAAGAGTTGGAAACTTAGGCAAGCGTGATCGAAGACCAGGGAACGGCTGCGGCTCTGGATTGCCGATGTTGACGTACGGCTCAGCGCTCGATGCAGCGTCTATGTATATATATGTCTATGTGCGTCACTGGGACGCTGAGCGTGAGGGTGGGCGAGTCCAACTTTCTGTCAACAAAGGGGGTGTTTTGAAAACACTCCCATTTTCACAGGTAACTTAGCCTGTCCCCAGGCCGCAGGAAATAATGGATTAATCCTGGAAAGCTGTTGATGTAGCACTTTTCTCCATATGAAAGTAATTATTCAACTAATGAGAATTTGGTTAGATGAGAGCATAGCGACCAAATAATCGACTAGTCAGCCAGGAGACTACAGCCCTAGATGACGCCACACGTGCAACCCACTGGCGGTTGATAAACAGGAAACAGCTGATAGAGGGAAACGCAAACCTGACAGACACTGTAAAGATGAGCAACTGAGGAGACAAAGAATTGCACGCCCTCCTTGTCCTCACAAATGAAGAGGCCATTAACCGTGAGATGACAGGAACGGTGAAGAACGGGCCGACTTACGAGACAATTGTCAAAGGACTGACCAGCTGCGGCTTCCCTCCCACGTCACATGCTGAGCTACACATTTTGTTACTTGCTCACGCCCCCCCATTGCCCCGAAAAAGGTGCATTCTGTATAAACAAAAGTAGGTAGGTGGCATTTTGCTGCACTCCCCGATTTTGCTTTTATACTACCAATGCTGAAAGAAGACTGATTGGGTTTTCCTGCAAATTTGCACAATTCCTGTTTAAAAAGGGTTACTGATGGTGCATTGGTGGATAAGTGGATAGAGCAGGCGCCCCATGTACAAGGCTGTTGCCGCAGCAGCCCGGGTTCGACTCCAGCCTGTGGCCCTTTGCTTCATGTCACTCCCTCTCTCTCTCCCCCATTCACGCTTGCCTTTCCTGTCGATTAAAGGCTAAAATGCCCCAAAAAATATCGTAAAAAAAAAGGGGCTATTGACGTGCGTGCACACACACAGACACACACACACACACACACACACACACACACACACACACACTCACTCACTCATTCATTGCGCTTTATTTGGGCTAGCCTTCCTTAGCTTGCCTACTTTGACGCTAGATTACAAAATGCACAGGTACCTGTCACTAATTCTCTAGGAAACAGAACAAAATGAGAACACAATCATTTGCTAAACGAAATTTATGCACTTACCAGAGTGAAAATGCCTGGAGAAAACTTTCAATGATCTTGGGATATCTGCGAAGTGTATATCCTTTTTCAGTAACGAGTAGTGTAAGGCACTACTGTCCCTAAATGCAGTAATCACATTACAGTTACTAATCAAACACTGAAGTCTTTACTTGCGTTACATAAATTCATCATTAGATCTTCCCCTTACTTAAGAGTTAGTGATGACGGTCTTTAGGCTGTTGCCAATGGGTCGTCCTCCGTGTCCAGCCAGTCAGCAGCAAACACAGATGTGGGGACGAGCCAGAGGATGGGAGAGAGAGTTTCTGCCGCAAACAAGCACTGAGACCCGGGGAAACATGGGAGCAGCGTCTCACTCCGCTACTCTGTGCGCAAAGGGACCGCACACTTCCAATTTATAATTGTAACGTCCGTTGTCCTGCTAAGTATTGATAACACTCTTAGTATTTTACAAATTCGAGTTTTTTTTATTTGATGAACGTGGCACTGATATGCAATAATGAACTAAATGACTGTGGGGCAGTGGGCAGGTAATATAATCATAGCACCTTTACACACGGTAACCACCCCCACCTGGCATAACAACTTCTATGGGGAAACCCTGCAAATATCTAAGGAGAGAAAGAGGGAAGTCTGCTTAGGGGCCTACCTTGTGAGCCAGCTGTGCAATGAACAAGAAGCTCTGGCCTGACACCTCATGCAACAGCCTAATAGCATAATGGATTTCAGTCATTGCTACAATTACACTGATGGGAGAAAACATATGCTTTTATACAAGTGAAGGGGCACAGTGAATGAAGTGTGTGTGTGTGTGTGTGTGTGTGTGTGTTTTGGGGGGGGGGTTCACTGCCCCCTGGTGCCCCCTCGTGAAGCCGACTCTGGGTATATCCATCTAGTTAACTATACCTACCTTAGGATTGTTACACATATGTAAGGTTTAATGCTATATTGTTAACTGGCAAATTACGTGACAATGCATTTCAGGCAATTTTACAGAGTAACTAGTAATGTAATGAGTAGTGTAAATAATTACTTTCTCCAGGGAGTAATCAAGTAAAGTAAGGGATTACTTTTTTTGTCATGTGTGTAATGTGTAATACATTACTTTTTTGAGGAATGACCCCCAGCACTGCTCATGGCAGATATCCAGGCCATCCATCTCCTCTTAGTTAAATTGGACACATTTGATGCTGTTTCCAGGCAGGGAAACTATAAAAGTAAAGTCTGTTGTTTATTTTTTTGCCCTGTCAATCGTGTGTGGACATTACACCCGACAACACAGCAGGTTCTGCCCATGACTGGAAAAACTTCTTCGGCGCGTCAAAACAAGTGAAGTGGCCTCACAATGTGGCAATTTTTCCCGTTAGCCATTGCGGCGCTAGAGCAGTGGCATCACATTGCCACCCCCTATAGTGGAATTGGTTACAATCAGAGTTTATTCCCCGGACAAATTACTCCACAGTAGTCATGTCTATTCAGACCTCACAACCTGTTTGCATTTTGAAATCAAAGTATCCTAATATGATTTGTCACTCCAAACTACACAAAAAGCTGGTGATGCCTACCCAAGTCACAGCAAGAGGCAGCAGCAACTATGGGGTGCCGTTTGTAAAGTGGCTCACACTGAAATTAACAGCAACATTTTGTCACATTTAGCTTCAAACAACGTTCAAAAAAGTGGTGTGGATTTCTTTAAAGTCACTTTTACCACATTTACAGCAATATTTGAAATATGTTAAATATAATGTCACAGTTAAGTCTAAATATTAAATGTTAAACCTAAATGTTAAATCTAAATCGAAGGGCCTGTCCCAATACCCACACTTCCCCTAGAAATACCCATTTGCACTTGGTTGTGCACATTCACGTTTAGGCTAGTGGTGTCCCAAAATAGAATTGAAGTAGTGGAAGTGGTTTCCAACTCTTAAAACCCACCCCAGATTCCAAGGCAGCCCTGACCCACACTTTCAACGAAGTGGAAGATGAACTTTCCCAGAACACCTTGCGAAGTCAGCAACTTCAGCAAGTTTTGGAAAACAATTTATTACTGTACGATCGAAATGTAGGCTATACAAACAACGGATGGTTGGACTAGCGTAAACTCATCAGCAACTCAGTTGAACACAGTGTCAAAATATTTAAACAAATCGACTTACCCGAAAAAAATTATTCAGAACTAGAAGACGTTGTAGGTGCCTCCTGTTTTCAGCATTTCTTCTTCGATGATTCATCAGACGGAGAAGAATCAAAATAGCACACGCCACAACACAAGTGCTGGAGCCGGCATTTTCAAACCTGAATGACTACTGGTATCTTGGGTCACTACTACGCCTGACGTATGCCACGCTGATTTGCATGAAGTGGTGTCTCATTTCTTAGGGAAAGATCTGTACCCTAATATTTCTCACTAAATATTGCTGTAAATGTGGTAAAGTGACTTTAAAAAATTCACACCACTTTTTTAAATGTTGTGTGAAGCTAAATGTGGCAAAATGTTGCTGTTAATTTAAGTGTGAGCCACTTTATAAACAGCACCCCATAAGCAACTAGCCTGTCAAAAAGTAAAAGTAGAAGAGTTTGACCAATCATAGCACTTGATTAATTCCCCAGCACCATGACATCAACTTTCTCCCTCACATGCCCCCTCCCACTCCAGCTGGCTGCAGACATTTCTTCAACTCCTTTGCAAAGGGATATGGACTGTATGGGAGTTAGAAAGTTGAAACTGTTAATTGAACAGCAGACCTGTCAACTTTAGGAAAATATTTAAAGTTAATAACCTTTGCCCAGTGTTATGTTATTTGAAAGCTAGCTTGTTTGTTCACCGTGCATTTAAGCGAGCAAAGTAACATTAAGTTATATTGTCTGTGTTTTGCAGATTGTTAAACATGACTTTCCATATTATCGCAGCCAATAAAGCAAAGATACTCAATTAGAAATACAAGTCCTGCATTCAAAATTTACTTTAGTAAAAGTACTGGCAGCAAAATATAAGTACCAAATTAAAGCACACTCAGTATGCAAACTGCCCCTATTTATGTTTTTCACGAGTTATTGGAATATTAATACTGAGTACTTTATTGACACATACAGGTAAGCAGTATTTTAAACTTTTAAAAATGAAGCCCATCATAACATTTTAGTTCTGCTTTTGGGCCGTCTAATCTATAACAATGTTATTTCATGCTAACTATACCTGTAAAATAAATGTTATGCAGTAAAAACTACAACATTTTCCTCTAAATGTTAGTGGAGTATATGTACAATGTACAAGTACCTCAAAACTGTATTTAAGTACAGTACATGAGTGAATGTACTTAGTTTCCACCACAGTCTATAACTTAGCCCACAGTCGGAGCATTTCAAGTGGAGGAAACAGCTCCATTGCAAATGAAGTGCAGTTTCAGCAGCCAATTTCATGTTCAGCCTGTCTTGTCATGAGGTCATCATACTATTAAATAATAGCTTACCTGGGATGAGAACAGTTGTATTAACTAGCTCTAAAATATTTATGTCACCTTATCCACAAAATAGTCTGTTTAGGCTGGTTAGCTTTTTAGAGCTACATTGTCATCATCAATCATTATCATCATCAAATTAGCTAAAAATCACATTTTCAAAGATAAAATTGGCTTAACGCTTGATTATTGATTACTGCTGCATGTATGCAAATGCTGTGTTGTAATGCGTATGTATGCAAATTACAGTTTGTACAATTGTTCACTGTGTAAACAGCAGTGATTCATATCTGATGCATCTAGGTTGTGTTAGCAGGTCTGGGTATACTTTGGCTCCAGCTCCATTTGGTTCAGATTGATGATAGATATAAACCAGAAATACAATCAGACAACAAGGTGGACATGCTAATTTTTGCACCTTTTTTGGCATGATATAATGACAAATTGCCATCTTAGGTGGTAACTTGCACGACTCATCTCAGCCACAAATGCTATTCATCTTCATCCAAACAGCGCTCAAACTTTGGATAGTCAGACTGAGTAAATAACAGATACCAAGGTGGGTTTACCCAACTAGGCCCCAGATAAGAGGCCCATTTTGGGCCCATAACCACCTGGTACCCAAGTAGCCCTAGCATAATCCAGGTGGGGACCACTTGGGTTAACCCATCCATGTGGGCAATGGGCACAGGGCCAATACAGAACCCATGGATAATTCCAACCAGGGGCCCATTTTTCAGCCTATTTACTGCCCACATGGGTCCCACATACAAATGTTGGAAGAAGTGACCACCGCGGCATTATCACTGGCCTCCATGCTGCTTTCTACTGTTTACTAACCTGTTTTCTTGTGTGTTTGTGACATCGGATGTGACACATCAGAAAAAAAAGAGGCATGCCATGAGAAAGGTGACTATTGTCTGTTTTTATCAGGTTTTCATGCATTTAAAAACTGCATATGTGCACTAATTTTGGTGGAAAAGGGGTATAATATATCTCTCTTCCTACAGCTATCAATAGCAAATTCAAAAGGTTCAGGTCTGGTCTGACCATATAAGCTTAGCTTTCATTTTTAATTAAATGCTATCAGTCAGCTATCCTGGACATTGTTGTTTTTGTTTGATATTGGCACACGTATTGTTTCAGCATTTGTTTTGACATATTTAAAATGATAACCAGGCATTGTTACTTAACACAGCCCCTACACAGTGTCTTCACATTAAGGACCACAAAGAACATAAGCCTGGGGCTGGGTTCAAAGTCACCCCCTCGTCCAATCATTCACTACTTCTTAGATGATAGACCCTCAGCAGCTGCCCTGCAGTAAACGTTCGGTTATGTTGTAACCTTGGTTCTCTGAGTGAAGAGACTATCTCTCCACACAGTTACATATTCCATATGTATGGGGACTGATCCCACTGGGACAGTTGACGTGGATATTTCTTTAAGACGCACCACTACGTGGCCCACGCACAGGCTTAAAAGCCCCAGGTGCGCATGTAATCACTGATTAACACTGATTGAAAACAGTTTTCGAGCAGCCTTGCCCTGGAGAGATAGTCTCTTCACTCAGAGAACCAAGGTTACAACGTAACCGAACGTTCTATATCGTATCGAGACTATGTCTCCACACAGTTACATATTCCATATGTACGGAGACCCTGTAAGACACACCGCGAGGAGACTGAGGAGACTGAGCAGATGCACCCCCTCAAGTTCACCCCAGGATCCCTGACCCTGGTAATCGAATGAGACGTCGACACCACCAGAGTGCTCTAAAACAATGCATGTGAATACAAAACACCCAGTAAAATGCTATATACACAATACACATACACAGGCTCTGGACACCGCCAGACGCTGCGTGTCACTGCCCCCTGCTGAGGCGCCAGACACAGCCACAAGCATGACCAACCCCACAAGATGCAAGGGTCAGGTGTACATGTATAGAGGCCGCTCAGATGGCCTGCCCTCTGCTAGGCCAACTGACAAGGAAATAATAAGACATCTCCCTGGCTCACCGGCACAGGGGCATAATGAAAAAGGTCAGTTTAGTGTGAACTGGCACTCAGCACCAGTTCCCCAAAGGAAGTGCCAGCAGCCACATTCAGGTTATAGAATCTCGCAAAGGTAGATGGACTCGCCCACGTAGCAGCCGCACAAACCTCAGAGAGGGTGGCTCCCCGCCACAAGGCCCAGGAGGTTGCCACGCCCTGTGTGGAGTGCACCCTCACTCCCCCAGGAGCCGGAGCACCAGAGTCTGTGTATGCCCGTTGGATCGTTTCCACAATCCAATGAGACAGCCTGGATTTAGACACCGGCTGACCCAGGCACCGGGGCTGAAAGCAAACGAACAGCTGGTCCGTCTTTCTGAATGCGCCTGTTCGCTCAATGTATATCTTCAGGGCTCTGACTGGGCATAGCCAAGGCCCGTCTCGAGCCCCCCCATCCCTTTCCTGGGAGGGGTGGAGGGACTTCAACTCCATTGGTTGATTCAGGTGAAAGTCTGAAAGCACTTTTGGCAGGAACGCAGGGTTTGGGTGCAAGAGAACACCTGCGTCATCGGGCAAGAATCTACAGCAGTTCTCGTGCATCGACAGGGCCTGTAGCTCCCCCACTCTCCTAGCTGATGCAACCGCTATGAGGAACACAGCCTTGAGTGACAACCACTTCATGTCCGCTGACTCCAGGGGCTCGAAGGGTTCCCATTGCAAGGCAGCCAGCACCAGGTCTAGGTCCCATGTTGGGACAGCCAACCTTCTGCTGCATGGAGCAAGCCTCATAGCACCTTTCAGAAACTGCGAGATTAGGCTGCAGTCACCATCGGCCAACCTGTTACCCCCAACATGAGCAGCCTTGATTGCTGCCACCATACCCCCTATGGGTAGATGGTGATTTCCCTGCCTCAAGCAGCTCCTGCAGATATCGGAGCACCTCAGGAGCCGGACAGGTCAGTGGGTCCACATGGTTCGCCCTGCACCATGACACAAAGAGGTCCCAGCGATACGAATACGCCGCCCTTGTCGATGGCGCTCGAGCACCCTGAATGGTCTGAACCACCGACTGTGCTAGCCCCATGCCCAACAGACTGGCCCTCTCAGGGGCCAGGCCCAGAGCTTGAGCCCCTGTGGAAAGGGGTGGAACAGGGCCCCCTGTGCCTGACTCAGAAGGTCCCGGCGAACTGGGAGTTCCCATGGCCTCCCGTCCAGGAGAGGTACCACCCCTGAGAACCACATCATGTGAGGCCAGTTCGGAGCAACCAAGATCAGCCTCACCTCCTCCACCTGGACCCTTAGCAGCAGGGTCCAGGTGGAGGAGGTGAGGCTGATCGGGCCACCCCTGGAGAGCAGGTCCACCCCCAGGTTCACCTGCCCGGGCACATGCATGGCTCTGAGCGACAGGAATCATGTGCCTGCCCATGTCCACAGCCTGTGTGCCACCCTGCAAAGGCGTGGGGAGCCCAAGCCCCCCTGCCTGTTGCCATAAGCCGCTGCCGCCGTGCTGTCCATTCTCACAAGCACGTGATGGCCCTGCAGGCTCGGTGAAAAGGTCCGAAGTGCCAAGTAAATGGCCCTCAGCCCCAGGACATTGATGTGTTGGTCCATCCAGGCACCACTCCAGCTCCAGCTGGCGCCCTCGCCCTCGTGGACCGTGCCCCATCCTGCCAGGGATGCGTCCGTAGATATCACCTGGCGACGCAGCACTGGACCCAGCAAACTCCCCCTTGAGATGCTGGCCGGGGTCTCCCACCATTTGAGGGCCACATGCAGCCTTCTGGTGACCCACACTGTGACTTGTAGGTGCCTCTGTGGGCATAGCCCCCAGAAAAAGAGACACCTCTGCACTGGGCACATGTGCAGAAGAGCCAGTGGCACCACCTGTACTGTCGCCGCCATAAGGCCCAAGAGGCTAAGACAAAGCCTCCAGATAATCTTGGCTCCCAGTTGAAAATGAGAGAGGGATTCCTGCCTTTCCTGTGTCAGTGTCACCAACCCAGTCCCGGCATCCAGCCACATGCCTAGGAACTGGGTGGTCTGTGCGGGCTGTAATCTGCACTTTTTTTCATTGATACACAGCCCCAGACTCCTGATGTGTGCCAACAACACTGATACGTGGTGGCGACACTGCTCCTCCGTCTGAGCGCATAACAACCAATCGTCGAGGTAGTTCATTATCCTGAGACCCTGACACCGCAGAGGCCCCAAGACCGCGTCCATACATCTGGTGAAGGTGCGGGGGGCCAGAGAGATGCCAAAAGGGAGGACACAGAACTCGAAGGTTCTGCCTTTGAAGGCAAACCTGAGAAACCGTCTGTGCCCTTCCGAGATCGGTACTTGAAAATAGGCATCCTTGAGGTCGACAGTTGCAAACCAGTCGCCTACCAGGATAGCCTGCTTCACCCTCGGTATAGTTAACATCTTGCACTTCAGAGGCCGGAGGAACTTGTTCAGTCCCCTGAGGTCTAATACTGGCCGGAGGGTACTGTCCCATTTCGGGACAAGGAAATAACGGGAATAAAACCTCGCCCGCTGGTTCTCCCTCCCCACCTCCCTGATGGCCCTCTTCTCGAGGAGAGTGGAGATCTCTGAATGCAGAGCCTCTCTGTGCTGCGGGTCTGCAATGATTGAAGATGCAGCCAACCGAGTCACAGGAGGGGTGCGTATAAACTGTAAACAGTACCCCTGGGTCATTGTAGAAACAACCCAGGGGTCTGCCCTCAGAGCTTCCCATGCCAAACAAACCCCCTGAGGACAGGGTCCAGCTTGGGATGGCATCGCGTCAGGACTGAGGCGAGGGCTGGGGTGGCCCCTGGCCACCACTGCCTCGTCTCCCTCTCTTAGACTTGCCCCACCTGGATGCATCCAGCCGGTCCCTCAGATCCCCCTGACTCCAGTTAGACTGAGGAGGCTTATGTTGGGGGCTTAGGCTGCTGCGGCTGAGGCCGACGCCAGTCCTGGCTCCGCCTTAAAGCACCGGACACCTCTCGAGCACAGCGGCAAGCTTCCTGCGCCTGCTGAAGCATCTCAGACGCATCCGGCCCAAACATTGCTGATGGCTCTACGGGCAGCTTGAGTAGACAAGCTCTATCCTCCAGCTGCAGCATGGACTGCGACAGCCATAGGTGGCGTTTAACTGTCCAGAGTCCCGACATGGCTTTACCAGCCGCCTCTGCCTGCTCCCTCATTAGCTAAGAGAGAAGGGAGGAGACCTGCTGCAGCTCAATCAGCAGGTCATCACTGCACCCCTCTTCAGCTGCTGAGTCAGATGGCGTTGGTACAGGGATAATATGGCCCCTGTATTGGCCAGCTGGGTCTGGACCGCCATAGCACCATGCATTTTGGTGAGCAAGGCATCCATCATTTTGCAGTTTTTACTGGGGCAGCCACCTTTCCCAAGAACTGACTTAGATGAAGACACCAAGGCCGCCAAAGCCTGGTCCACCGGAGGTAACGGCCCACAGCCTATCTTCTTCCAGTCGTGAACCGCTGCTAGGCTCTACAGAGCCCAGACCAGTGACATGATGGTGTCTGAAACTGCTTCCGGAGCACATCCTCAAAGTCCGAGAGGAGGGGCACCAGGAAGCGCGTGAACCGGCCCCCAGCTTCATCACCAAAACGGGAGGCGGCAGGCCCCTGATCAGATGGCAACTCAGTATTCAACGCAGCAGCTGCCCTGCTCACAATCTCCTGAAGGAGAGGGGGCTGCTGCTCATGTTCTTCTGTGACTGTCTCCCTTTGCTCCAAGGGGAACACATAATCATCTGAGGGCTCCAGGCTCATAATATCAATATCCCTATCCGACTCTGAGTCAGATTGGCAGTCCCTATCAAGCCCAACTGATATCATGGTGGAGGGTCCAGGGGCGGGAGGCTTGGTAGTTGTCGCCTGCAGCCCATGTGACACAGATCGCTTATACCCTCATGTCTCCTACTGCCAGAGTGGAAATCAATGAATCAGTGATTACATGCGCACCTGGGGCTTTTAAGCCCGCGCATGGGCCACGTAGTGGTGTGTCTTAAAGAAATATCCACGTCAACTGTCCCAGTGGGATCAGTCCCCGTACATATGGAATATGTAACTGTGTGGAGAGATGGTCTCGATACGATAGAGAACTGAGATTTCAGACACAGCTGTAGATTTGTACAGTGGTAACCCTGTAACTGAATTCAGGTGCATCTCGATTGCAGAAGACCTGGCATTTTTTTTACATTATTTTAAAAAAATCAAACCAAAAGGACCTCTGAACACACCATCATCTTGGCTCCCTGTGAGATTAGACCATCTGTGCATTTCATTAGTTAATTAACATACTGTCTCTCAATTCTCTGCAGCACATAGAAGGATGTAGTACCATCCCTTACAGCAGGGGATTTCAAACACACACATGTGCCATTAGAATCGCTTTGCTTATTTGAACCATATCACTCAGTTCAGTTCAAAACCTCATAATCAGTGATTATATAGTCTGCCACTTTTTTTCCAAAAATCAGTATCAGCACATCAATATGTACAACAGCAGCCTGTTATTTATGACACGGTTATCAGGTCATGATTGTTTTATATGGCTCTCAGGGTCTTTTAATATGCTTGTAGCAATGAAATAATGTATCATAGCTGAGCTGACAACTGTCACCAGCTGCTTCACTGTTTAAGGCTGCCTCAGTCAGTATGTTTACATGCATATTTTAGTGGAGCTACGGTTACAGCTTGGCTATGCCATTTAATTGGACCACTGCCCTTGTCCCAGTATACAAGCATGGGAGGGGAGTCGATTTATTGACCAAAGTATGTCCGACTCCACCACAAGAGGAAGCAATATGCCCCTTTTCAGCTTGTTGGTATTGGACTTTTTCTGGTTGACCTATTACGTCACAGATCAAACAATTGACGAACAAGTTAGCTACGGCTAGCTAGTGGCAAACTGCTAACAGCATGAATTGTGTCTCCTTATCCATCAAAAAATGCACAGCTCTGGATGTAGATTTCACCATGTTGTTACCGGCTTCTTCATCTGTTACACATTTATGCTATTTGACGGTGGAAACTGTGGAGCATGCACAAAGTGCCTAGGCCAGTTTGCCAGTCTGATCGACCAAGTAATTCGATTCCCAAGCGCATTATCTCATTGTGTTAGTCTGACTTTGAGAAATTTGATTTAGTATGACTTCATTCAGACTAACTAACGTGTATATTTCAAAAGTCTGGTTTTAGTTGGACTAACACAATAAATCAATTTTCTCTAATGTTGTGATTGCAAGATGGCGCTATGCTAGGTGGCAGCCTGTTGCAGCAGCTCCTGTCATGTGTTTTGACTTTTCGTCTTTTTTGTCAACTTTTTGTCTTGTTCGTGTGTTTTTCTGTCATATACAAGGACCAGTAACTGAGGAGCAATGGCTTCATTTAGTTTTGTAACTTTTCTCTCAGCTCTTCTGTCACTTTTGCTACTCTTTGTAACGGTGAGCCATGCTGAGAGAGGTGAAAACATTGTTTATATAAGAGAACAGCTGATTGCGCTGTGTAAACCTGTGCTGCTGAATTCCTGGGGGAGCTGCGGAGGAGATGCTGGGGTTGCAGAGCTGGAGCCAAACCGAGAGAGGAAAGGAGGAAATATAGACCTGCCGTCCCAGCAAACATCTTGGGGAATGTGAGGTCTTTGGGAAATATGACGGATGGCTTACCTGGCTTCAGGACTGTACAGGGGGACAGAGATGTTTCATGGAGCAGTAAGAAGAAGGGAGGAGGGATTGCACTGTATGTGAGTGAGAGGTGGTGTAATCTGGAACATGTTCACGTGAAAGAATGTTTCTGTAGCCCGAATATTGAACTGCTAGCTGTGTGAATGCGTCTGTACTGTCTGCTGAGGGAGTTCACATCCGCCATTGTTACTGCTGTTTACATTCCTCCATCAGCTGATGCAGCAATAGTGGGTGACGTCGTTCACTCAACAGTTGCAAGGCTCCGAACTCACCACCCAAATGCTTTTGTTGTTATTACTAGGTATTTCAACCATGCCACACTTGGAAAAACACTTCCAACATTTTATCAGTTTGTTGACTGCCCCACTAGAGACAATAGCACACTGGACCTCCTGTATGCAAATGCTAATAATTAATAATAATAAGAAAGCCTTCAGGTCTTGGGACAGGGAAGAACTGAGGAGGGCACAGTGAGGGGCAAGCTGTGAGAGAGCAAGGACTCCTACAGGAGGAAGCTGGAGGCCAAGCTCCAACTGAAGAACGTGAGTGATGTTTGGAGTGGAATGAAAGAGATCACTGGGTTCAAGGTGAGAGACAGACAAACAGCAGGCAGCATTGAAAGGGCTAACAAGCTTAACTGTTTCTTCAACAGGTTTAGTTCACAGTGTAGTGTAATGTACTGATTTACTGAAGACATATACTGTACCTTTTAGCTGACCTTTAAAGATATGTGTTGAAGCAATATAATCTGTGCAACTGACAAATTACACACTGGTTTAATATTTCATGTATTCTTATGACACACACACACACACTCATTGAGCACTTAAGCATTGTGGTGGAGAAGTACCTAGGACTCACTGTGAATCATTTCTAAAAATAGCATGAGGCTGGGTTCAGAAAACACTAGTGGAAAATTAGGGGAATTACAGCTTGTCCTGAGAATGACCCTAGTAAGAGGAGGCGGTCTTAGATCTAGGAAAAACATTACTCAGCAGAAATATGACACCATTATGGTGGAGAAAAAGTGACTCAGCAGAGGTGGGATATGTTACGATCAGAGCCAAGTGAGAAGGATTAAGGGAAAGAGATGACTCAGCAGAAATTCTACGATAAAAGAGCGAGCGCAAACAAAGAAATTCCAGCCTTGCTCCGGAGCTTGGCTCATTTGGGTTGTGATGTGTTTGTTGCCTGCGAGCACATTAAACTCAGTTGCATCTGATTCTACGTGTCTCCAGTGATTTTTTTTGACCTCTGAGTATTTGAGTTTTTGATATCTAATGGAAGATAAAGAAAGTCCGTTTGAGAGGAAAGGAGCGAGGTCGCAAGCTAACTGGCCCGGCTCGGGACCTTGACTTTTTTGCTTCTACAACAGCCCTCTGCTGTCTTCTCCACCACCCACACACACCCAGACTTCCACACATCTTCTCTACCCCCAGTGCAACCCCCACTCCCCCCCCTCAACCCCCCCTGGTGAGCTCTCTGGACACAGACACACCACCTCTGCAGCACCCTTCCCCCTCCCACACGATAGAGGGAACATCATGCACCCTCCCCCACATGACGGATGACTACAGGCCAGGTAAAGCCTAGTTCACATTACACGATTTTCACCGCGATTTTGACGTCGTAGAGGATCTTGAGAGCCACCTTGGGTCGGAGGTGAGTCGGCAGATAGTCTGCCATGAGGAGTCCTCATGTGTGAACAAGCCTATGACCAAGTCGCCCCCTCGTCTGTGACTGGGACTGGATATCATGCATCTCCGCGACGCAAAATCTGGGTGAAAATTGTGTAATGTGAACTAGGCTTAAGGAGACAGCTGCAGGCCCTGATGGCATCAGTCCAAGGGTTCTGAGGACCTGTGCAAGCCAGCTGTCTCCTGTTAAAGAGTACCAGTGCTGTGGAAGATGTCCTGCCTGGTTCCAGTCCCTAAGAAGTCAACATCATCTAGCCTCAACGACTACTAACCAGTTGCCCTCACATCTCACATGAAGGTGCTAGAGAGGCTGGTCTTGGCCCACCTGAGACCGTAGGTGAAATCGTCGCCATCATCTACATGCTGCAGGAGCTCACTCGCACTTGGATGGACCCTGCAGCACTGTGAGAATCACATTCTTTGATTTCTCCAATACATTCAACACTATCCAGCCACTGCTACTGAGGGAGAAGCTGCAAGCAATGAGGGTCGACACATCCAAAACTGACTACCTTACAGACAGACCACAGTTTGTCCGACTGGGCAATGTCCCGTCTGACATGGTGGTTAGTAGCACAGGAGCTCCACAGGGGACTGCTTTGTCTCCTTTCCTTTCCACCTTGTACACCACAGACTTTCAGTATGACTGGGTCATGCCATCTGCAGAAGTTCCCTGACAACTGCAGTGGTTGGGTGTATAAGTGATGGACGGGAGGAGTACAGAGCACTGGTGGATGATTTTGTGGAGTGGGCTGGAAGAAATCACCTGTTGCTGAATGTGGCCAAGACCAGGGAGATCGTGATCCACTTCAGAAGGAAGAGGACGGCTTCTCAACCCCTGTTCATACATGGAGAGGACATCACCATGGTGGAGGAAGTGGAGGATGTACCTAGGCATCCACATAGACAGCACACTGAACTGGAAGCCCAACACTGATGCTGTGTACAAGATGGGGATGAGCAGACTGCACTTTACTTTGCTGTGAGACTAACAGACTTAAAAAAAACTCAGTAAGAAGGCTGGCTCTGTGATTGGCTGCAAACTGGACTCATTTGAAGCTGTGGTGGAAAGGAAGACATTGAACAAACTGTTATCCATCATGGATAATCCTGACCACACTCTTCACCACATACTGGACAGACAGCGGAGTCTTTCTCCAACAGACTGATACAGCTTCACTGTCACAAGGACAGATACAGAAAATCATTCCTCCCCCAAGCCACAACACTATATAACACCTCACCTCTGTCTTACAGAGGGTACTCACAGCTCTCTACAGTCTCTCCTCTATAGCTTAATAGTTACACTACAACCACTTGTTTGCACTGCTGGTAATAACTGATTGCACACTTGTAGCTGTTTTGCACATTTTTATTTGTTTTTACAACCTCTACCTCACTTCTCTCTGTGTTGTGTATATAATTGATCTTTTTACTCCTGCAATTTGATATTTTCATTTTATTCCTGTATATTTCTTGTATAGTTTGAATTAGTAGTACTCATTTTTGTATATATTTTATTTTCTATAGTTCTATATTCTAATGTCCACATGCTGTTTGATTGCTTGCTGCTGTAACACAAGAATTTCCCAGTTTGACATCAATAAAGTACTATCTATCTATCGATCTATCGATCTATCTAAACACTCTGAGTGACATTGGTGGTTCAGTGTAGTCAGTTTAGCAGTTTAGTGAACACCTGTACTTGCTATTGAATAGGCTGAATAGCCGAGGAACCTATAAAAAAACATCTCACATAGCAAACAGTCAATCAAACAAAGGTATAATTGTCAAAACAGTTTCAGGATTTAAGAGGAGCCCCAAATTTGGATATGTGAGTTTCTTCTCTTCAACAGCTGTGCTGCAATTTGCTGTCAAGTATGTTTGCTCAGTGTGTCAGGTGCACAGTCCCTACAGGATTTCATGGGCTGGTTTTGATTTTGTTGTGGCCAAAAATGTCTGATTTCTCTGCAGCTTTTCTAAAAAATGCAAAGCAAGTTGCAACATTTTCAGATTTCATAGGTAGTGATTGACTTGTTTCATTGCCTGCGTTAACATCACCACATCCTGGAAGGACTGATTTTAGGTAGCTGCCTGGCACACCTATGGTGCACTTGAAGAGGTCAGAAAGAATACATTATGGTACTGAGCTCATGCTCTATGGCAGGGCGGGGCAGGGTTTGTAGGTTTTAAGGGGTAAAGCAATTGTAGTGATAGGGTGGATCTTCTTGTCTGTAACGGAGTGGGACTTGTTTGTGATTGTTCCAGGCGGCAGAGGCTGTTAGCTCTACTGTTTTGTTTGGGAAAAGGCTTATGATCTGTGATAGGGGCATGCCAGCAGACAATATGATTCCACTACCTGCCACAGGGGTTTGGGTTGGCCAGCACAGGTGAGGATGGTCCCATTGCGCTGCTATGACTTGCTGATGATGAGGACGGAGCCTGCTGCTGTCACAAGTTGATGGGCTGCATTGCCAAAGATCATTGCAAGGGAGGGTGACTGTGCACATATCACTCAAGCAGCTGCCAGAACCCCTATCTTCCAGTTTCAAAGCAGTCAGGTCAGAACTGGACATCAGGCAGAGTAGTGGTGTTGTAAGGCCTGGGTGTTGTTTTATGAATACTCTCCTTTAAGACCCTTTTAGCAACTTGCTGCTTAGAGTAATCTCAGGTAGTACAGCAAAACATCTCTGTGCGCACGCAGGCCAAAATGAGTGAGTTTTGGTAAAGCTGCAGAAAATGTTCACATTATTTGACTAAAAAGACCACTCCAGCTAGTAGCTACTTTATAGTAGGCTGTACATAATCCTATATAGTGAGGTGATAAGCAGGCTACTACTATGGCAGGCCACTTTGTACTAGTAGGTGTAGTACAACAATAATGGTCTTTTGAGAGAGAGAGAGAGGAGGGAGAGAGATTTTATATTGTAAGGACTCTAGGAACCCATTTTCACTGAGACATATTGAGGTGAGAGGTAAAGAGACACCTTCAACCAGTTTTAGCAAAATTCATACCAAAATGACCAAAAAGTTTTCTGTGTGTGTGTGTGTGTGTGTGTGTTAGACCTTACTGATGACATTACATTATAATGCTGAAGGGTTGAATGAATGGTTTGAATTATCGCATGTGATTATTATCAAATTCTAGGCTAGCAAGAGTAATGCAACAACAACAAATAAATAGTAGATGACACAAACATTTGAGGTCATGTACTCTTCAAATAAGTGAATAAAGCATTGCATAATGTAACAACATTATTTGATGTGGTTTAAGGCTTCAAGCCACTTAATAGTGTTCAGATAGAAACACGTATTGCAACAACGGTACCCGCTGTGTACCAAAGAGCTATGATAACATGGATGAAGCTATGTCATCCGATACTTCATGGAGTATTCATTTAGGCTCCTACACAGACACACGCGATGTGAGTTGACAAACCCCCTCCTCACCATGCTGGCTGTGTTTACGTAGGACTGTTGGGGCGGTTGTAAATCGAAACAAACCAATCACGTCTTGTCTTTTGACAACTGAAGTGGCTCAACCTCACACACCTCATCCATCTCTTTGTATCACTGCATCACTGCATCGCTGACAGCAGTGCTGGCCTGTGATTGCATTATCTTTCTCCTTCAGCAGCTCTTTCCAGATGGGAAAGGCTACACCGATGTTGTCCCTCATTTTTGGAATTTTTCGGTCACGTTGCCTTTTTGATTCCCTTTTGCGCTTTCTTGGCGACGAGGATTCCATCTCCCGTGATGCTGCATATTCATGATCCTGCATTATGCGTAAAGAGTGGGACTTTGTTATGCTGCTGTGATGGAAATTTTCTCTGTATAGTCTTGCAGCATAAAGACAAGATGCCATGTGCAAGGTCAGAGCACAGGCCGTGACTTACGACCAGAACAGGCCGTGACTGTTATGAAGAAGTCTTCTCTCCCTTCGTGTCATCTGCAAGACATAATTTAAGTGCTTACATAGAGATAAGGTGGGAGAGCCTCTCGGGATGATATGTTTTTAATTGTTATCCTAAACAGACACTTGACCTGTACTTCTCGCCCCAGTTAGATAACATGCTGTTTAAATGTGGGGCTCTTACAAATGTTCAGGGCTCACTCTCTCAGCCTTTTCACTTGACTTGGTGTGTGCCCAGTTGCAACTGTTGCTGGATTAAACTTTACAGAAAAACAACGTTTGACTCTGAGTGTTATCTTAGTGTTCTTTATTCAGAAAAGTAATTTTCCATTACACTGCAGTAGTGCTGGGGTAGTAGCGAAGGGCCTCTTGCTCCTCTCCTTCGGCTTCTCAGTCACGCAGTGCTGGCCTGGCTCTCAACAAAAACGCCAAAGCTGAGACTATTCCCTGGTAGTGCTATATGTCCCTTGTTGGCGGATGTATTTTCAAGATGGATGGAACCCCCCAGACGACTTACCCACACAATGTACAAACAAATCCGAAATTCTCCTTTTACGAGAAGTCAGATTATTGGTGGAAGTAATAGTACACCAATGATGACATATTTATGAATGCAGACATCAATTTTGACCAATAAACAACTGAAAATGTTACACAATGTCCCTTTCAGCATTGTGGATTTTTCAGAAATGTATTTTTAAGATGTTTTTTAAACTACGGAAGCCTAGAGGGGCAAGGAAAACAAACAAAAATTGAACTGGAAGCACACACTCTCAGTCAACACAGAGCCGCCAGCCTCTGACTTCATGACAGCCGCAGCAGCAACGGGGAATTCAACCCAAGTCAGTGAGGTAAGCTTACTAGTATTAATGTTAACCTTACCAGTTAGCCAATGTTTGACTGTTTGATTTTAAAGGTAACATTACAGTTAAGGAGTCAGCATCCATTTCTCACAGTGAGTGAGCTGATGTTACGGTTATGTTAAGAGGAGTCAAAACTCAACAACAAATCATGTCGCTAACATTAACCACTTACTAACTGACTGACTCCTCTTCATCCTCTGCAGGGCCGTTTGTAGCTTTTTTTGGGGGCCACTTGTCACTTGTATGCCAACACACCAAATCTACATCATATTCCATATGCATATGAGACCAAATGCTATGTTTTACACGTAAAAAAAACCCTTTGATTTAACTTTGCTGCATTGTTAAGATTTTGATTAAAACAAAGTGTCTCTGGCCCCCATAAAAAAACAAAAGATACTTGTCCACCGGCCAATGCCAGGCTCTGTCAAACGGTACTTGCCACCTGGCCTAACAACTTTACTGGGGGAAACCCAGCATTGAAGTAAATTGCACATACTGTAAGTGAAAATGAGTTAGCTAGCTAATGTTAGCTTGTTAATTTTTCATGTGTAGCATTAATCTTTGATGTTTGATGATTTACTTGACTAGGTTTTTCAGAGTCTAGTCTTTACTTTTATTTGAGTCATTTTTATTGGAGTAATTGGACTTTTACTTGAGTGTAGATTTCCAGTACTCCACCCACCACTGCTAACTGTTTCCCCCTGCTGCCAGTCTTTAAGTTAGGCTAACTATCTACTACTACTAAGATCTGTCCTTACCACACATGTGAGATGTGATATCCACCTTTATATCACAAACTATCTAACTATTTGCTTAAAGAAGTGCATTTTTAATGCAAAGTAATGATAATGCAAATGTAACGATTTTAAGGTTCTTTTATTAGTTTTTAAATGTCTTAACGGTCTTGGGCCATCTTATTTATCTGATCTGCTTTTATCATATCAACCCTCGCGGATCCTGAGGTTCTCCGGCACCAGCCTTTTAATTGTACCAAAATTCAGAACAAAAACACCCCCACCTCCCCACGGGGAGGCTGCATTCAGCCATTATGGCCCACACTTATGGAATAGCCTGCCGGAGAGCATCAGGACTGCAGAGACTGTTGATGTTTTTTAAAGGAGGCTCAAGACTCACCTCTTTAGTTTGGCTTTTAACTGATTTCTTTTACTCTTTTAATTCTTCTATTATATGTTATTTTTAATTTCTAATGCTTTTAAATGATTTATTTTTAAATCTTTATGCATTTTATTATTATTAAGTTTCTAAATCTTCATTTATTTATTTATTATTATTATTATTATCATTATTATTATTATTATTATTATTTTAATCTTTAAATCCTTACATATTTATGCTTTTTATCACTATTTCATCTCATACTTGTAGTCTCTTCAAGCCTTTGGCTGGTAAAACAACAACCGAGTCTCTCTGTGGTCATTAAGACAACAGTAGATGCTTTCTGTGAGAAGCTGATCTGATGGCATTAAGCACCATTGATATTCAGACTGCATGCAAGCGTGGAAAAGCTGAAGAATTCATGGTGATTTCTCTAGACCAGAGAGCTCCATAAATCCATCCTCTGCTGTACGGTGATAAGCTTCATTATCCTGAGTGGAGAAACTAAGGGGAGGAGTGGAGGAAACAGGGCAGAGGTAGTTTTACCGTCACGGTTTTCCCTCCTGCTTTTGACCTTACTCACAATAAAGAAATAAAATGTGGCAATGACTGGAGCATGGCATTGATACACCTAAGAGACTCTCTGGAGAGAGTTGCTTGGAGTGTACAGATGAATGGGTATTCTCCTGTCAATTGGGAATGCAAGAGGCACGTGAAACATGCACAGCTTGTTGTACAACCTGTGTTTTTCCAGGCATACTGAGGCTTTTAGCATGCTCTGTCTGACAGTCTGATTTGCTGTCCTTCAGCAATATTTTAGAAGAAGTGACAATGGCATCATGATGCACTGTGCACATCCCTGTATGCTTAATTGCATCCACATGTATCTAACATGTGCGTCTTAGAGCCTGATTAGACCTGGTATTAACATGTGTTCCAGTGATGCAAACACAAGTGGATAGCCGAGACATATTGCTGTTCACACCTGTGCCTATCATGCATCTCCAGCTCATCACTTGTTTTTAGATTTAGTTACTGCCCCCTGCACAGTTATTACATCCACACTTTTGTTTGCTGCTCTGTAGCATGCATCTAATCACATTCGGGGTTGTATCAGTACAGCTGGTGATATCGCTGTCAGCAGAATTTAACTTTTCTCCTTCCATACAGCAAAATGATGGATGATCAGGAAACACTTTGTCCACCTTTATATAAAATATTATGTTATAGAGCTTTCTGTCGCACTGTCACCAAAACAACCACCATGTCCTGCACTGCAGTCTTTTCAAAAATAATTATTATTTTACTTTTTACCCCCGGCCATTACACCATTAGTTATACTACTTTTTGGTCACATCCATTGGTGGTTTTAGGAGGGGGCCAGCAGGGGCCAGTGCCCCTGTAACTCTGAGTCCGGCCCCCCCTGTGGCCCCCCGCTGAAGAGTCGGAGGGGCAATGCAGAACATGGAACTAAATCGTTTCAACAGGTTGCCGGTTGGACCACTTAAAGCAGCGCACCCACCGGATCATGCAGAATACACCACACAAGGAGGAAAAGGGCACAAATTTTCTAGTGTATATATACAGTGTTTCCCATACACTGACTAATTTGCCCCACCATAGTCTCCAAAAATCGGCCAGATATAAAATGCCTCCGGTAAATGAACGTCACTCTGTAGCACACCGGCTGGAGCGCCTACTGAGAACTCTTTGGCTCCCCCTCCCTCCCCGGCCTCACAGACGTCGCTCTCCTAGTGCTAGTGTGAGCTTGAGTTGATAGAGCAGAACGCATTTTTAAGCGGAATACTGAGGAATACTGCCATCCACTTTGTGAGGCATTCTTGGAAACACTGGGAAAACATCAGTAGAGAATTGTGTGGCTGTATTTAAGACAACTCTGAGCCTGCACAGCAACACACAGCACCACTGAAGTAAGCTCTTTTTCCTTTCTCATTTGGCTCATGGTAGTTACACGTCACATCATGTTGATGTAGCGATGTGAAATACGATCCGGAGTTTTCATGGGTGTTTTATTTTGAAAATCGACCGGTTACTCTCGTCTTTTCTGTGCCTGACTTCCTGTTTGACTCATTTGGTCTGTGCAAATTGACGCACCGTCGCGTGCCGTCCATCAGAAATAGACCCATTTCATATTTGTAGCGGAGCGGAGCACTGAGCCGCCTCTAGGCTGCGGCTGGTGGAGCAGCTTACATTGACTTGAATGGCCGCTATTAGCTCCGGCACCTGCGCCTCGGCTGGATTGCGCATGCCACGGATCCAGTGGGTTGCCAGAAATGGGCCTGTCCCAGAGGCATTCAACTACCAGAGAGCTTTTGAAATCTTCTTTTCAAAGCCACATAAAATTAAAATTAAAGTATTTTGTATCGTTTTGCGTATCTGTAACTGTGTTTGTGAGTACGGAAGCATATTGCATTCACTTGACAAATTAAAAAAAACCTTTTCTGAGTTTTTCTGAGTAATTTTTTCTGTTTTTTCGGAGTAATCAGGGCGTAAAATTAACACCTGCCAAGCGCCAATGGCGGGTAAAAAATGAGTTTGGCGTGTAAAACAAAAACACACACCCGCCAGTGGCCGATGGAAAATTTTGAATTGCATGTGGCTTTTTTATGTGCTTCGACCATTTCTGCCAGCTGTGTCCAGGGACGGTTTTTGCTATGGGCAATGTGGGCGACCGCCCAGGGTGCAATCTATGTGAGGCGCACGAGCGCCCTCGAAAAAAAAACCCAACAACAACAACAAAAAAACTCACCAGTTTTCTAGACTACTGCTCATTTCCACGTCAAGTTAGTGAAGTGGGCACTGGGGCGCCCCTATTATCACGTTTCAACCAGCAGCAGAAAGGAAATGCGAATCCTGGAGGTTGTGGGTTGAACGGGGGTCACAGACAGGAACATGGCGGAGGTTCATAGTGCTCTGCGGCGCAAGATAACGGCCAACTGGCCGGCTCCGACTAAGTCCGACTCCAGGTCCAGTAATTTCCTCTTTCGTTGGTGTCATGACTGCCCAGTAGTACCTGGACAACTGAGCCGTGGCGGTACACAGGTATGTGGTGTGTCAGAGGAGAAACGAGCTGTTCACATTTCCACAAACCTCGCTGCACTTTAGGGACTGTTCTTTACTTATGGAGGGACTGTCAGGGGAGGAGGGTGGCTGGTTGATTTTTTTAAATTTTTTTTTATTTTGATCCCCCCTATGTTAATCACTTATTGATACTGTTTTTGAAGTATGAATAAGTCAATAAGTAATTTATTCCAATGAAATATCATTGATGTATTATAGAAAAGTGATTTATCTTATTATAAATGACAAAAGGCACATCTGCCTCACTTTTGCTGTGGTATCGTGATACTACTACTGCAGCCTTTGCTGCAAGCACGCCGAAGAAACACAGAGGACAGGGTTGGATTTTCCTAAAGTTGGATTTTCATACTAAAAACGTAAGGTAATTATTTTTCGTCAAATAAGGCACAATACTCCCAAGGCCCTGGGAGTAATTCATTCATTTTTCTGTTTTTTTTTTGTGGTAATTTTTTTCTGTTTTTCGTGGTAAATTTTTTTCCTGAACGAGGAGACAAGATACTTCAAAATCTCGCGAGAAGCTCCCACCTGGCACCTGCAAGTGACCCCTGCAGGTGCAGGGGTCACTTGCAGGTGCCAGGTGGGACCTGCAAGTGACCCCTGCATCCATGGTGACTCCTGCTCATGGATGTATTTTGCATCCGTGCTTCTGCTCCTAGACAATTTCAACTATGGGATCAATAAGGGTAAGAAACATAATTAGTTACACACAGGGTATGATAATCTAGCTATGTTTTCGACTGCATCCTTCTAGTGTAGGCCTATTGCTCAATGTAACAGGTTAGGTTAGTAACAGGTTGTAACAACGTTAGCTGACAAACGTGTATGGGCATGATTTCAGTTGTCAGGTAACTTACTCAGAAAAACACAAAATATTACTCAGAAAAACAGAAAAAATTAGACCAAAAAAACAGAAAAGTAAATAAATTACTCCAAAACAGAAAAAATACTCAGAAAAACAGGGCTTTTGTATTTGTCAAGTGAATGCAATACGCTTCCGTATGTGAGTGAGAGAGTTTTAAAAGAATATTTTGTCTGCACATGATTCTAGATAATAAAATAGCCCTCCACCAGTACGTCAGTCATTTTTCTTTAGATTACTGAAATGTTTGACCACTAATCCTTAGCCGTATTTTAAATGTAACCCTTCATCATAACATACCACTAGTGTTTTTATCAGTAAAAAGAGAACATATTTCACACATAAAAAGCACAAAGATGTTGAAATCTAGGCATATTCTGCCTTTAAATCAAATATATACAAAATGTATATATATTCATAAATATATATATATATATATATATATATATATATAGATATATATATACATATACGTATCTTGTTGTTCAGACTTAGATATTTAACCCTACTTGCATGTGCCCCTGTATCAAAAGGACTGGCCCTAGCTAGCAGCTTGGTTTTCTGTCTCTGTGTGTCAGTCCCGTGATGGTCTGGTGACCTGTCCTGCCCAGTGTCAGCCCCCGCCCCCGCAACCCCTAACAGGATAAGTGGTTATGGAAAATAAATGAATGAATGTAAAACTATTACTGAAATTTTATCAGTAATTAGTGACACTGCTCATTATTGAAAAAAAGTAATATTATCACTTAAGTAATATTAGTAATATTATTACTAGTATTAATACTAGTAACTAGTAACGTGTTAGGGGGTGATCACACCGAAATGAGACGCTAGAGACGCCTGAAACGCTGGAAGCGCTTATTCAGTGCGCGCTAGCTACTGGGGTCTGATGCTCAAAAAGTTGAAAATATTTTAACTTTTCAGTGTCTACACAGTCCCCCCCTTTTGGTTTTGTGTGTGTGTGTGTGTGTGTGTGTGTGTGTGTGTCTAAAAAGAAACGTCTACAAAAACGAGCGTCTAAAAAGACGCTTGAATGCCAGTCAGACGCAACCGTATCATAGGAAAACAATGGTTTTACTGGCGTAGCGTTTCTGGCATTTCATCTCGGTGTGATCGCTCCCTTACTGCTCAACACTGTGGGGGATGTATCAAGACACATTAGTGTTTACACTACAAAAGATATGTGGTCAAATGCATGGCAGACCACCTCAGCAAGTGGTTTGAGTGATCGGATCACAATCCGTCTTGGTGGCCGTTTACAATTGTATTTAGCGCTGTCCATTTGTGTATAAACAGGCCCTTAGGCCTTCCCACTGAGGATGCTGGTAGAGATGCAAGGAAAATATGCAAAGAGAGTGGAATCGAGGAAGCGCTTTTCTTTTTCCTTTGAATTGTCATCAGAAGCAATGTCAGTTTTTCATGGATCAGCTTTCGGTCACTGTTGTTCTCCATGAACAAGGCATAGATTTTGGGAGGAACACAGGAGACACGTCCCCCTCAACATTTAGAACATGGGGCTCACTGCAGCGGTCGCAGGTTCGACTCCAGCTTGCAACCATTTCTGCATGTCACCCCCCTGCTCTCTCTCTCACCCCGTTTCACTCTGTCCTGTACATTAAAGGCAAAAAGCCCGAAAAAATTATCTAAAAACCCCCCAGAACATTTATGACATGTGCATCTGTCCCCTCCAATAAAACCATGAAAGTAGTGGAGGACTTATTTTGATGGATGACTAAAATGCGACTCAGTAAAGAAAGTATGGTTGCAATCTTCCATAAAACTGAAAGAAAAAGTGATGTTGAGGCTCCACTCCAACAGACTGTGCAAAGATCTGGCTGCTGCTGCAGGATGAGTCCTGGGGGTGGAGTGAAGTGACCACACCAGAAGCTGCTCTAAGACAGCCGCAAATTAGAGCAAGAATAAGATAAACCTAAAAAAAACTAAAGTTGTAAATAGACATGGTCACACAGATTCGTTAATACCACTGGGGCAAGATGACTTTCAATTAAAACAAACAAATTTTATTAACAAAATTATTCAAAGGAAAATAACTAAATGAAGTCACACACCAGTCACACACACTATATAATGAGCATGTGGGCAAGGAAGGGGATAAGGACAGGGCTGGGGCTTACTAAGCGGCAGGGAGAACCAAAATCGGAGAAGGAGTCCTCAAATGAATCACCCGGGGACACTGCAAACACACACACACACACACACACACACACACACACACACAAAACCAAAAGGGGGGGACTGTAAAGAGCACAACACCACCTGGAGTTAAACTGCTGCTGTCAGCCCAGCACCTGACAACAGAAAAAAACAGAACAAAGATTAATAAAACATGCCCAGGGCTAATTAACTAAACATAGCTAAAGAAACCCAAAGAAATACAATTTAATAAACCAATTCAACACAATAACTGAAACCAAAATACAAAGGAAAATTACTAAACTAATTTCTAAATAACACAATCAAAGAAAATGTAGTGTAATGTACTAATTTACTGTAGTGTTTATACTGTACCTTTAAGTTGACCTTTAAAGATACGTGTTGAAGCAATGTACTCTGTGCACTGACAAGTCACACACTGGTTTATTATTTCATGTATTTCTATGGCACACACATACACTCATTGAGCACTTAAGCATTGTGGTGGAAAAGTACCTAGGATTCACTGTGCATCATTTTTTTAAAAATAGCATGAGGATGGGCTCAGAAATATTGGTGGAAAATTAGGGGAATTCCAGCTTGGCCTGATATGACCCTGGTAATAGGAGGTGGGCCTAGACTGCCCAGGAAAGCATTACACGATGAAATTGGCTCCAAGGGAAAAAGGGAGAGCTGGGATACCATTATGTACAAGCTCCAGTGGGTAGGCTGGCTTCAAGGGAAGAACAGAGAGCCGTGACACCGTTATGTTCAGCCCAAGTGGGTAGGATTAAAGAAAAAAGGTGGAGGCTCAGCAGAATCTTCACCAGCCTTAAAAAGGGATGCACAGAAGGGAAAACTTCAGTCCTGCTCTGGAGCTTGACTCATTGAGTTGATGTGTTTTGTTGCCTGCGAGCACATTAAACTCAGTTGCACCTGATTCTACGTGTCTCCAGTGATTTTTTTGACCTCTGAGTATTTGAGTTTTTGATATTTAATAGAAAACAAAGAAAGTTTGTTTGTGAAGTAGGGAACGAGGCTGCAAGCTTTCTGGCCCAGCTCCAGGCCTTGAATTCTGCTTCTTCATTTTTTGGCGAGCCAGCGTCGGAGGGCAAGAAGGTCAGATCCCGAGAGCGGGGGCACTGGGCTGCACATCAGATGTACAGGTGGCCACCAGATAGGTAAGCAGAGCCTTTTTCTGCCTAAACTGGGTGCGTCTGAGGTGCAGTTGGGAGCCGCCCAGGTTGGAGGTATTTGACAAATTCCTCTCCTAAGAACCTAAAATGTGATGTAATAATTACTAACTGATAACACAACATTGGGACATAGCTGATATATTGCTGGAGACAACTGAATCTAGTGCAACATAGCGTGACCTTGGTGCGGAGTGAGTGTGTGTGTGTGGAAGCCAGACAGATTAGGGTGACCATATTTTGATTTCCGAAAAAGAGGACACTCGGCCGGCCACGACATAGCCTACTTAAATGAGTTTACTCGCAGTTTACTCAAAGATGCCTTATAATTTTTATATATATAAAATTTATATGTATGGATAGAAAATTCAGTTATATTACAAAATATTATCTCTCAAAGACAGAAATTCAGATAGGCCCCTATAGGGGACACACACTAGAGTGTGGCGATCCGAGCCCGACGGTACCCGACGGGTCGGCCGTGTTTGGTCAAAAATGTAGCTATAAATTGTATTCGGGCTCGGGTCAGATTCGGTCAGCTTTCAGTGAAAATGTAGTGTAAAAATAAATAAAATCCTATTGTCTGTCCTGTTTATTGCTTGGGCACTGTTATTTACGTGACAACACCTGAACATAACACACACAGACACATTGGCTGTTTGTTTCTATCTCTCTCCTCTCTGGAAGTCTCGGACCTCCAGCCGCCCGCCTCCACCTTGATTAAACACTGAAAATAAAATAAAAGAGGGAGCCAGGTTTTTCCTATTTTATCTTATTTTGTTTTATTTCTCCCTCTCCTCTCGCTAGAAGCATCGGACCTCCCGCCTCCCGCTCCCGTCTCAAACACGGAGGTCTCCCTCTCCGCAGCTGAGCACCCACGGTGCACGCCTGGCCTGTTAAATAGCCTGTAACCACTGTGTGACACAAACTCAGTGCTTTGGTCATTAAATAATGTCGGGCTCGGTTCGGACAGAAACATGCTGCCCGTGCCGCACTCTAACACACACACACACACACAAACACACGGAAAACCGGACATTATCATCAGTTTATAAAAACCCCCCGGACGCCCCGGACGGGATGTGAAAAGTGGACATGTCCGGGCAAAAGAGGACGTTTAGTCAGCCTAAGACAGATAAGCAGGCAGAGAGAGTGTGTGTGTAAGCTAGAGTAACCAAGCAGGCAGAGAAGGAGAGTGTGTGTGTGTTAGACACATAAAAGAAGTGTCGAGTACAGTATAGCAAAAATAAATCACGTGAAGAAAAAAAAAAGGAAAAATAAGCTGAATAATACATAAAAGCATTCTGTGGATACCGCTGTTAATCTCAGCAACACCTCAAGCTTGAAAGCAGGGGAGCTGTGTACATTTACAACTTAAAGGAGCAATAAGCGAAGTCGTTTCACCGCTAGGTTTGCTGTTGTGCACTGCCTGTAGAGCAAAACAAAGTGTGTCATGAGCCACTCCTCCCTCTACCTCTGCTCCCCCCCCCCCCCCCCCCCCCCACTCGCCTCCTCTGTGCCAGCGAGTACCGCAGCACTCCACGGACTGTTACATCCAGGCAGTCCCGGTGTTTCTTCCACAGGCTCCGCTTCACTCAGCTTCACTCAGCTTCACTCAGCTGCCCAATATACCCGCTGCTTCTTCCCACATTAACCTGAATAACAAACCAGGGCTCAGTGCTCCGGTTGGATCCAAACAGAGAGCCGCTAGCTGGGAAGCTAACGGAGGCTAACTGGCTGTGTTAGCAGCTGAGTGAAGTGGAGCATGAGGAGGAAGCACCGGTGAGCCCCGCTTTCACTGCAGGCAGATTCACTCGCCACAGGGGCAAGGAAATAAAACCTAAACAGCCAACTTAGTTTAGCAGTTAGCAATGTCTTTCACTCACTCTCGGTCTCTGCTGTGTTTAGCTATTTCCCTGCTTTCCTGTTAGCGTTAGCACTAAGTTACTCGGCTGCCACGATAACGCTCCAACTCCAACTGAGCTGGGAGCCAGGCTCACGGTCTCACGGAGAAGAGTTGGAACATTAGCATGGCAGCCCATTAGTGCTAATGTCCCCACGCTTCTCTGCCAGGCTCAGTGAGTCAGAGCCGAGAAGCGTGGGGACGTTAGCGTTAGCACTAGTTGGCTGCCATGCTAACGTTCCGGGAGCCTGCTTCTTGGCTCTGGCGAGCTCTAGCGTGGGGACGTTAGCGTTAGCACTAGTCGGCTGCCATGCTAACGTTCCGGGAGCCTGCTTAAGTGTGGGGACGTTAGCGTTAGCACTAATCAGCTGCCATGCTAACGTTCCAACTCTCACGGAGAAGAGAGGAATGTTAGCGTTAGCTCCCAGAGTTAGCACTAGAGCTGCTACGGCTACTGGAGTAGCTTGCAGCTATGGAGCGCTTCTACCATCTCTTCTAGTCACTGAGCCTCGCCTCCATTTCAGCAAATATATTACATTTGGTACCATCGTCATTAAAGTAGGCAGGGGAATAGCTAAACACAGCCGCCAGGCCGGGCTACATTTTACAATGCTAATTGCAAATGTTAGCTGGGCTGCTGGGCTACTCACCTAACACAACCGTAACGCCTGACCCATTGCTGGGACCGAGCCGCTAATAACTCAAGCTCCGGACATTAACCCATGCTACGATTGTAACATTAAATTTAATTGAATCGACATAGCGACATGTGCCTAACGTTACTGTAACACTAATTAAAACAGGCATTTGACTTTATGTTGTACCTGTCCAGGAGAAGAAGAGCTAGCTCCAAGTCAAATTGTAGCCCCTTTAGCTCTTGCAGTGCTCTCCACCTTGGAAATGCAAGGCCAATGTTAATCTGAGTTCTGTCCCTTTCTTTATCCAACAACTTCTTGGGCAACAACCGTTGTTTCTTTAGAGGTAATGTCAGATCCTGGTTGTCGTCAGGTGGACGTTCTTTTATAGTGAGGGAGGGCCAAGGGCTCCAAGAGGAGGAGGAGGAGGGGGGGGGATTCACATGAACGTACATGAATGCGCAGCCGGACCGGCTTGTAAACAATGGGCTGGAGATCAACACAGAGAGAGGGTGTGTGAGGTCATGCTATACTCCAGATGAAATTACACCTCTAGTTCCTTCAATCTAGAAATGATGAATTTCGCTTATTGCTCCTTTAAGTATGTCCCTTGAAAGACCACCAGTGTTGTGGAAGACGTCATGTTTGATCCCTGTGCCTAAGAAAGGCTGTCCCAGGGAATTAAATGACTATAGACCTGTGGCGTTAACTTCCTGCCCCATGAAGGTCCTGGAGAGGCTCGTACTGACTCATCTGCGACCCCTGTTGAAGGACCACCAAGACCCCCTGCAGTTTGGCTTCCAGGCAAATATGGGAGTGGAAGATGCCATTATCCACCTGCTCCATCGGGCCCACTCCTATCTAGAGATGGCAGGCAGCGCTCTGAGACTCATTTTCTGTGATTTTTTGAGCGCTTTTAACACCATCCAGCTCCTGCGAGAGAAGATGCTGGCTATGAAGGTAGATGGCCCCCTGGTGGCCTGGACTACTGGCTACTTGACCGGCAGACTGCAGTATGTGCGGCAGCAAGACTGTGTGTCTCGTACACTGGTCAGTAGCACAGGGGCCCCCCAAGGGACTATCCTAGCTCCCTTCCTGTTTAACCTCTACACATCTGACTTCAGTTACAGCTCAGAGTTATGCCACCTCCAGAAGTACGCAGATGACTCTGTGATTGTTGGATGTGTTAGAGAGGGACAGGAGGGGGAGTACAGAGGTCTAGTCAATGACTTCACAGAGTGGTGCAGGCACAACCATCTGCACCTCAACATAAAGAAAACCAAAGAGATGGTAATTGACTTTAAGAAGAAAAAAACACCAATCTCCCCAGTCTCTATTGGAGGGGAGGATGTGGAGATTGTACCGTCTTAAAAATACCCGGGAGTCCACATTAATAACAAGCTGGACTGGAGTGAGAACACGCTGGCAGTATACAAAAAGGGCCAGAGCCGCCTCCACTTCCTGGGAAGGCTCAGGTCATTTGATGTCTCTGCTCCAATGCTGAATGCCTTCTACCATTCAGTGGTGGGGAGCGCACTGTTCTTTGCACTATCATCATGCTGAAGGCTGCAGAGGAAAACAAGATCAATAAGCTGCTGAAGAAGGCCGAGTCTGTCCTTGGGACCAGATTAGATCCAGTGAGTGTGGTGACTGAAAGGAGGATGTTACAGATGCTTTTGACCATCATGGACAACCCCTCCCACCCACTACATGACACTCTGACCAGGCAGAGAAGCTCTTTGACCAACCGGTTTATCCTGCCTTGGTGTTCCACAGAGAGACATAGACGCTCCTTTTTGCCTACTGCCTTAAGACTGTACAACTCATTCATGTGCTGACCTCCCCCCCTCCCTTTTCTATTTCCTATGGACATTCTGCACTTTGGTTTTTACTCCTCGCACCTTGTGTCACTGTGTTTTTAATTAGTATTTTTATAATATGACCTGTGTTTTTATTGTCTATTGTTTTGTATTGTTTCTATTGGCTGCTGTGGTGCTGAAATTTCTCCTCAAGGGGATTAATAAAGTACCTACCTACCTACCTACCTAGATTCGACTAAAACTTTGGATAATTACTAAATTTACCAATTTGAAACAAGTGAAGGAAGAATTTCCAGGTGTACAGTGGGAGACGATTTTGAATGATTTGTGGACTCCCCGCTCACTAGATCCACTGCTGCAATATTTGTGTGACAATTATAAAAGCGGATCCGTAGCTTCACTTCCTCTGAACCAGGTAGTATTTCAAGATTTAGAGAACGGAGTGGAATTTAATCCAGGGTTGCAGATTGTTGTTGTGCCTAGAAAAGTTGATTGGGAGACAGGAAAATTTGGCTGTTTAACCAAAGTCTCCCTAGGAGACGGGTCACATAAATTAGAATATAACCTCTGGAGAGAAAAGAAATACAAAACTGCCATCACAGTAGGGAAATTACTAGTACTGATATGCACAAAAGAAACAGACGAGCAACCACAAATTCCAAGAGCAAGTGAAGTTAAACAAGGCTTCATGGGAGCCAACCAAGGAAAGATGGAGAAGGGGGTTCTGACACCCATAGAGATAGTGATGACACAACACCCAGGTCGGAGAAACCGAATCCAACTCTGTGTGACCAAATGGCACAAAAGAACATCAGGAAAAAATCGTTGGCCTAAAGATGGAACCTTCAATCTGGCATGTTGCGACGAGGTGGAGTCAGAACTAAGACACATTGAGGCAAAAGACAATAAGGCGAGTTAGAAAAAAAGAACAAAAGGGCTAAAGAAAGGGAGGTATTAGGGTGGTTTAGACAAATAGGGGGTAGGAAGCAAATGGTGCAAGTAGAGTGCAGCAAGCATCCACAGGACCCACAGGACCCACAGGACCCACGGGCACCGAAGCAAATGGTGCAAGTAGAGCGCAGCAAGCATCCACAGGACCCACCGGCACTGACAGACGTGATACCCACAGCCCCACCCCTACAGGCACCACCACCACCATACTCACAAGACACATCACCATCAGAGACAGGACAATGCCCCCTGTGCTCGGTAGGGGAGGCAAGAGCAGCAACAACAATGGAGGGCTAAGTGGAGGGAAGGTTCACAGTGACCTTGGCCAGGGATACGAAGGCCAAGAGCAGACGAAAGAAGACACTCCCCACACGCAGAACACTGACAATGCAAATGCCACCTTGTGCTGGTGCAGAGACAGAGGCGGACCTAGGGGAGGACCAGCAGGCTGAGGAGGATGGAGAGGGGGACCGAACTTTCCTCCAGGACCCCAGCCGCAACAGCAAACCTATCAGCAAGCCGCACCCTATCAGCAATCAGGCCCCCAGGAAATGAACACAGGATATCCAGGAGTGAATCCTGCTGCACCTGACAACCTATGCTGGGGTTGTAACCAGCCCGGCCACCGACGTAGGGAGTGTCCGGTCAACCCATGGGAAGGTCTAGCAGAAAATTGGCCGAACATAGAGACAGGGCACCCATGGTAGGGCTGCCCAGAGAAGCCTGAGGGGGAAGTAATGTCACCAGTCATTTCATTACAGCCCCACGACGAACCAACTATACCTGTTGTCATCCACGAACAAGCATATCCTTTTATGGTGGACACAGGGGCTACATATTCATGCTTTGGAAAATAAAGCTCTAAACTCCCCCTCTCTAAGTCATCCATCAAGACCATAGGCCTCTCTGGGAAATCACAAGTCATACCATTGACAGAGCCCATTCCAATGCTCATTGCAGGAAAAGTCATATTTGCACCCCTACTTTATTCAGCTCATACGCCAGTGAACCTTCTAGGCAGAGATATAGTGGGTACGTCCCAAGTCTCTTATTTTATACTGCTAACTCCTAACTCCTTACTTGAACCGGAAGTCGTTCGAGGTCCGCCATCTTTAAGGCCGTCTCATGTCTCTTATTACTGCCAGTAAGGAGTTAGCGTTAGGCGTTAGGAGGGATCTGTTAGGTGCGATGAGGAAGGTAACACGAGAGGTTCCTAACAGGAAGTCTTTTTCAGCTTGAGGCCCTGACGTATAAATACCTGCCCCCCCCCCATCTGACTCATTTGAACGAGATGGCGGAGAAACAGCGCAAGTGTACCCGTTACATGCATTCTTTGCAATGAAATGCAGTAATTCACATGCCTATGTGACTACAAAGAGTAACATTAATGATATTTCGTGCAAAACTGTCATGTTGTAATTAAGTTTATTTCATTCACAACCCGTTGCGTTGTTCAGCGGACTGTTGGTGATGTGTGGCTGTTAAATGTGCAGCTGCTCATGTCCAGAACCACACATGTTGATATAACACCAGGCACACACTGTTACAACCCCGGCTCTTGGGAAGCAACATAGGAGTCAGACAATGTGTGTAGCAATTAAAGTAACATTTATTGCACAAAAGGAAACAAAGGATAACCAAAAGCTGAAAATGGAGGCTGGTGACAATGCAGCTGGCCCAGGCTGCATGGTGGAAGAGAGAGAGTGGGTGGAGCTTGGTTGGGCTTTTAAAGACCTCCCAGCAGGTGTCAGAGATCAAGAGGGAAACTATAGGGGAGGAGTTTGATTACCTGAAAAACAAAAAGAATCAGATTTGGACATAACACACACACACACACACACACACACACACACACACACATTTGCCCATCATTAATTGTCCTGCATGTCATGTGAGTGGAATAATGTTTAATAGCCTGTAGGTAATATTAATTATTAATATTAATATTAATTAATATTATTACTTTCATTAATGTTGTTGTAAGCTACTGTCATTACTGTCTGTCCTGCATCTCTCTCTGTCTCTCTCTGTCTCTCTTTCTGTCTCATTGTGTCATACAGATTACTGTTAATTTATTATGCTGATCTGTTCTGTACAACATCTATTGCACGTCTGTCTGTCCTGGAAGAGGGATCCCTCCTCAGTTGCTCTTCCTCAGGTTTCTACCGTTTTTTCCCCGTTAAAGGGTTTTTTTGGGGAGTTTTTCCTGATTAGCTGTGAGGGTCCTAAGGACAGAGGGATGTCATATGCTGTAAAGCCCTGTGAGACAAACTGTGATTTGTGATATTGGGCTTTAAAAATAAAATTGAATTGATTGAGGTAGACTGACAGGTCTGATATGTCTTATTCACTCAGCAGCTGACTTGTTGAATAATGGCGAGTGGCTTTAATAATAGTGATAATAATGATGATAATAATAATGATAATGATGCTCATCACAGTGACAGTGGCAGGACTACAGACCGTTCTTTAATTGCCGCAAACTTCGGCAAATGACTCAATAACAATGGTAATACATACAAAACTGTGTGACCAGAGTCATGGGGGGGGGGGGGGGGGGGGGGGTTACGGCTTTGATCAGCGAATATAATGTGACTTGGGATGTAGATCCAGCTGTGCCACCGTCATCAGAAAAGAACGTCGCTTAATCAGCAATCCTCGCTCCTCACTCCTAACTCCTGACTCCTTGCATGTTTTCCTAAGTGGGAGGGACTAAACAGTTAGGTAAGGTGGCTAGGTTAGGTGGTTAGCAGTAATTTTAAGGGACTTGGGACGTACCCTGTGTGCCCTCTCAAAGTTAATATCATGTGTACTCAAGATGGACTATATTTAGACTTCCCTGAAGATCCCCCACAAAGCACGATGCCACAGCTGCCCGTGAACGCCACAGAGACACCACAGGCATTGGTCTACTGGCTCCAACTGACACCAGAAGAGTCTCACCTCAAACACACATGGACTGAGTGGGAACCATGGGTCAGGTTACATTTTGACACAGCACACACTCCCACTGCACTCCACGCTCATGTATGACACAGACCAGACTCATGTAGATTATCAAGAATGCTGGGACGCAATGCTCAATAAAAAACCATGCCTGATCACTAGTGAAGACATGTATTTAGGACCTCAAGGTGTGGCGGCAGCCGTCCACCTCCCAGAAGAATTAGCAGGGTGGTTTTAGGTGCCAAATTCTGCACCACATGTTACACTGATGATAGCAGAAGGTTATGAGTCTCATCATCTGGGTCCTATGGTCAGACGTGCACTGCAGGTGCGAGAGTGGTTACCCACCGAGAACAAATACATACACATTTCAGATGACAAACAATACATTAGAATCTCAACTAAGACAGGTGATGAAGCAGTCGCAGACAAGGTACTTGTAGATGGCATTACTCCCACACAGATTCCATCACAGCTATGGACAGCACACAAAACAGACATAGGCTTGATAAAATCAGTGCAACCTGTCCGCATCACACTAAAACCACATGCTAGCCTACCATACCAGAGGCAGTATCCTCTCCAGCAGCATGCCATTGACGGTATCTGACCCACAATTGAGGGCTTGGTAAAAGCCGGAGTTCTGGTCAAAACTAGAAGTCCCTGCAACATGCCCATTTTTCCAGTCAAGAAACCAAATTCCTCAGACTATCACTTAGTGCACGACCTAAGAGCAGTTAATGCAGTGGTGGAAACAGAGACGCCACATGTGCCAGATTCACACACGTTGCTTTCAAACATACCACCCGACACACAGTGGTACACAGTCATTGATTTGTGTTCAGCCTTTTTCAGTGTACCGCTACACCCAGATTCTCAATATTTGTTCGCATTCACCTATGAAGGTCAGCAATATCTATATTCCAGAAGGATTTTCGGATTCCCCATCGATCTTTAACCGAGTGTTGACACAGGATCTAGCTAATTTGAACGTGCCAAGCACTGTACTACAATATGCAGATGATTTGCTTGTCTGTAGCTCTTCATAAGAACAATGTTAAAAAGACATTTTTTGGCATGACAAGATACAGTCGGCCATGGATTTGTGACTATGCTATAAAAACTGCTCCGCTCAGAGCTTTAGTAAGAGCAGCAGGACAGACAAACAACACAACACAGCTGTCCTGGACGGAGGAAGCAGAAGGTGCGTTCCAATCCTTAAAAATAGACATGCAGTCCGCTCCGGCGTTAGGCATCCTAACTACTCCAAGCCTTTTCATCTCTACGTAGCAGAGAAATCTGGGTTTGCGTGTGCCATCCTGATGCAAGACACACCCACAGGTAAACAACCACTAGCATATTACAGCACTAAGCTCGATAACATAGAGGCTGGTTTGCCTCCCTGTTATCAGAGGCTAGCCGCAGCTGTCTTTGCATTTCAAAAAGCATCCTCGTTAACAATGGGACATCCTGTAACTTTTTATACCTCTCACCAGCTTCATGCCCTGCTGACAAGTCCCAGATTCGTTTTGACACAGGCCAGACGCACAGGATATGAGGTCATCCTGTCCGCTCCTGAGCTCAACATTCAACATTGTACCATCATTAATCCGGCCACCAAAATGATTCTACCCACAGAAGGTACACCACATGACTGTCTTCATGACACAGACACATTCATGCGCGCTTGAGAAGATTTGCACAATCAGCCCATTTCAGCTGACCTCACATTGTTTGTTGATGGCTCCTGCTTTCGGGACGCCACAGGTAGTCATGCATGCTATGGAACTGTACAGCTCAACAACGACGATCAGGACTTTGTGACTGTACAATCATGTAAACTTGCTCAGCCCTGCTCCGCCCAGCTTGCAGAGATAAAAGCTCAGCGTGTAGATTAGCAAAGGGAAAGTCACTGAATGTATATACAGATTCAGCATATGCATATGGAGTGTGCCACATCCATGCAAACATTTGGAAACAGAGAGGGTTTCACAGAGCAGATGGCACCCCAGTCACACATGGGGAGGCCATTGTCGACTTGTTGGAGGCTATGCTTCTCCCCAAAGCCCTAGCCATAATCAAATGTCCAGCCCACCAAAAGACTGATTCGTTGATAGCCAAGGGTAATAACCTACCTAATGTAGCAGCCAAACAGGCAGCAATAGGTGCAGTAATGGCACCCATATTAACCATACAATACTGTGAACCCCTCACTACCATGCCTTTTCTTGTAGCTGCGCAAAACAGAGTAAGTAAGGCTGAAAAACGACTGTGGATCAAGCGTGGCGCCATCAGAACACAAGCACAGGGGCCAACAAATGGTCTCTGGCAAGATAGTCGTGGCAATTTTGTACTACCGATCCTCTTGCTATGACATGCTATAGTTTGGGCGCATGGTAGTGACCCTTGCGCAAGGGGGGAGATCCTACGGAAATTGCAAGCAACATGGTGGTCACCATTCATGGCAGCCACGGTAGATAGAGTACTAAGTGAATGCGAAACTGGCGCATATACCACCTCCAGACGGTCCTCATGTTAGACTACATAGGCAAGGGAGCACAATCCAGAGTAAGAGGAATGAGATACATCTTGGTAGTCATATGCAGATACAGCCAATGGGTATAAGCAACAGCCACAGCCCGATCAGATCACAGGACAGTTGCAAAATTCCTCTGCCGAGAAGTCTTCCCGAGATTTGGGATGCTGGACACCATATCATCAGATAATGGTAAACACTTTGTATTTAATGTAATACAAGAAACATTGAAGCAACTAGGCATCAAACAAAAGTTTGGCTGTGTCTACCACCCTCAATCACAGGGGGCAGTAGAAAGAGCAAATGGGATTCTGAAAACAAAAATAGCTAAAATGGTAGCAGATAGCGGGGACAAGCTTAACTGGGTGGATGCTTTACCACTTGCACTAATGTCAATGCTGTCACAAGCCAGCAGAATCACACATCTAACACCGCATGAAATGCTTACGGGTCGACCCATGCCAATACCATATTTGAGGGGTCCCTACGAAGGGCCCCCATTGGAGCAACTGCAAAATGAGATATTTGACTATCTAAGTCTAATCCGTATCCACAGGGCCATCTTCCAGCAGGTGAAAGGGGCCACAGAGGACAGATGAGTTGAGATTCCAGAGGACCTTCAGAGAATACTCCCCAGAGAGTGGGTATACGTCAAAGTGTTCAAGAGAAAGTGGGACCAGCCGAGAAGGGAAGGTCCATACAAGGTCGTATTAGCAACCCCAACAGCCTTGAAAGTTGACGGTAAGGACATTTGGTTTCATCTTAACCACTGCTGCAGAGCTAATAACCCGGAGAGACCTGGATTGTACATCATTTTCTGCTATAATGGAGGAGGGAGCGCTACTCTGCCAGAGCGACTCCTGACACGGCTCTGAGTGTCTGTGTTTTCATGTGTATTTTAGTGGTTTTGAGTGTGTTTCTGTGAAAATGGACTGCTTCAATGGACAACTAACAACAGCAGCAGTTTATCTCCGTGGCCTCTGGCTCGTTTTAACAACTCTGTGGCCAGAAAACGGACTTTGTTTGCCACCAGCACAGCCATTCACCACCACCACAGGTAGGCTCACGTATTTACGGAGCTACCTGTTGGAGCTCAACCACCATCTGCCGGTGCCAACACACGTACCCCACCTCACTGACAACATCCCTCGTCAACTAGTTCGCGATCAGAAGCGAAAACGCATCCGGAGGAAAATCAATCAATCAATCAATCAATTTTATTTATAAAGCCCAATATCACAAATCACAATTTGCCTCACAGGGCTTTACAGCATACGACATCCCTCTGTCCTTATGACCCTCGCAGCGGATAAGGAAAAACTCCCCAAAAAACCCCTTTAGCAGGGAAAAAAAAAAAACGGTAGAAACCTCAGGAAGAGCAACTGAGGAGGGATCCCTCTTCCAGGACGGACAGACGTGCAATAGATGTCGTACAGAACAGATCAGCATAATAAATTAACAGTAATCCGCATGACACAATGAGACAGAGAGAGAGACAGAGAGAGAGAGAGACAGAGAGAGAGAGAGAGAGATGCAGGTAATAACAGTAGCTTACAACAACATTATTGAAAGTAATAATATTATAGTTATAGTTCTGGCTACTGTGGTACAATATGTTGAAAGTATGTATTAATATCTGGCAGTATACATGTGTGACAATAGTCATATGTGTATAATAACAGTAGAAGTATGACTAATGACTAATGATGGCAGCAGCAGCAGGAGGCATCTGGCAGGACCACGGCAGCAGCACAACCACACACGTCACGCTGTCCAGGCACCGCTGCGATATGAGTTAATCTGAGAGACAGTGGAGCACAAAGGCTCCGGAGAAGAAGCCGAGTTAGTGACATCCAGAATGGCCGAGTTAGAAAGATGCAGTAATAGAATACGAGAGAGAGAGAGAGAGAGAGAGAAGGAGAGAAGGTGCCCGGTGTATTATGGGGGGGGGGTCCTCCGGCAGACTAGGCCTAAGTCAGCCTAACTAGGGGCTGGTACAGGGCAAGCCTGAGCCAGCCCTCACTATAAGCTTTATCAAAGAGGAAAGTCTTAAGTCTAGTCTTAAATGTGGAGACGGTGTCTGCCTCCCGGACCGTAACAGGAAGATGATTCCACAGGAAAGGAGCCTGATAGCTGAAGGCTCTAGCTCCTGATCTACTTTTGGAGACTTTAGAGACCACGAGTAACCCTGCGTTCTCAGAGCGCAGTGTTCTGGTGGGATAATATAATTTTAGCATACGTCCCAGGACCAGATTTTAACATGGCAGCAGAGTGGATAGCTGACAGCTATCACAGAGCTGTCAACCAGACTGGAGTGCAGCCTGTGTTTCTCCTGGGGAATTTTAATCGCTGTGACGTCACGTCACATCTGCCCGACCTGGAGCAATATGTTACAACTCCCACTAGAATGAACAATATACTGGACCTATGCTATGGAAATATCCCAAACGCATATGTATCAAAGTCACGCCCCCCTCTCGGCCGGTCAGACCACAACGTCATCCTGTTGCTACCAAAATTCAGATCACAACTTAAAACAGACGAGACAATAACAAAAACTATCAAAGTCTGGAACAATGAAACAACTGAGACACTAAGAGGTTGTTTCGAACTCACAGACTGGGATTTGTTTTTCAATGACTGTGGTACCGATCTGAATTCACTGACAGAAGTATTGACCTCATATATATCATTCTGTGAGGATGCTGTCACCCCCACCAAAAAAATAACCATCTACCCTAACAATAAAAAATGGTTTACCAAAGACATGAAACTCTGCTTAACCCAGAAGAAAAGAGCATTTCTTCAGGGGGACAAGCAGAAAGTGAGAGAACTGGAGAGGGAATTCAGGAGACAGTCTGCCCTAGCAAAAAACAACTACAGGAGAAAAGTAGAGGAAAAATTAATATCTGGGAATGTGAGGGAGGCATGGCAGGGATTAAACACCATGATGGGCTGTGCCACCAAACCAGCTGTGACTGGCTGCACAGACCCTGCCTCTTTTGCAGAAGAACTGAACACCTTCTTCAGTAGGTTCAACCAAAGCAAAGCATCAGGAAGCTTCAGCTTTGGCTGTCAGACTCTGACCAACGATCAAGCCCTTACTGTTGATGAGCAGCTGGTGACCTCCATCTTACAGAGAGTAAACCCACACAAAGCCTCTGGCCCTGACACGCTCAAGGGCAGGGTGCTCAAAGGCTGCGCTGCACAGTTGGGTGCAGTCATCACCAGACTGTTTCAGCATCTTCTGGACTCTAGCTGTGTTCCCAGCCAGTGGAAGGAATCCTTAATAATCCCCATCCCCAAAAAGTCACGTGCTAAGGACACTAAAGACTTCAGGCCTGTGGCCCTCACATCAGTACTCTGCAAATGCATGGAGAGAGTAGTGTGTGACCTAATGTCACATATGCTGTCCGAAAAACTGGATCCTCTCTAGTTTGCCTATAGGGCGAAGCAAGGTGTAGAGGACGCAAGCCTGACTCTTAAATACAGTTACAAAAAACATGGATTCTGCACAACCACACACTCGGATTTTATTTATGGACTTCTCCTCTGCTTTTAACACTGTAAACACTGACACTCTGCTGCACTGGGACCATAATGAACGCCCAATACATAGCACGTAATAGCCGCTGGGTGAACTATTTGTGGTACAATCAACAGAGGTTCGTAAATTGGTCTATAGCAGCACTGGAAGGTGTGAGTGAACAGTTGCATGCTACATCCCTAATGACTGTGTAGAACAGACTTGTCATCGAAACAACGTTAGCCCCAGACCAAGGTGTCTGTGATGTAATAGGGGAGGAGTGCTGTACGGCCATCCCCATGAATACGGGCGAAGAAGGCAACCTGACCTTTAACCTTCAACCTGAGCTTTAGAAAACATACGTAGACTAAGAGACCAACAAGTACAGCACTCCAATTGGAACACTAAAACCTCATCAGTTCTTGACTGGTTAGAAAAGTTCTCTGTTGGAAACATCTTATGGATTATAGGAGTAATATTTGGACTTGTTCTGTTGACCATTCTCTTGATAATCTGTTGCGTCCTTCCCCTAATACAGATCCTGGTAAGAAGGGCCATGAGAGCGGCCACGGGACAATTCGTTATGCTGACACAACAGCAGGAAAGGCTCTCTGAGAGAGGAGAATTGTGGGGACTAGATGAACCGTGGATAAGACCATATGCACCCAAAAGATTGAACAACGATTTATATGAAGCCATGACCGACAATACGGACATGTATGAGCATATATGGCTGACAACATAAACCTATATGAGCCAATGAAGGGGAACCTGGAAGGGGAATATGAGGTCGTATAGAGGGAGAGCCAATTCAGGGTAAGGGATAACCAAATAAATGGCAGTAGATTCAGGTAAACCTTGCTGTCACCAAACCCATACTAATGATCAACTGATTAACATATATAGGTTATTTATACCACAGGGGAATTAGGGGGGGAAAGGAGGAAAAGAGGGAAGTGAACTGAACTAAACAATGTCCCTTACAACACATAGATAGGTGCAGAGCATGGCCAGCAGTTGGAGATCCCCGTATCCAAGGCAGCAGAATCCAGGGTTGGCCTACCAAGAGCGCCCAGCCATGCCGGAACGCCCAGACCACCCCAACCCATCTCCCAGGCTGACAAACCGACCCCCATTCCCGTATGTGCCCCAAGGAGGAGCCCCCATTGAAGCCCATTGGTACCAGTACACGCCGATGACCTCGCCAGGAACCTATGTGCCACAGCTTATGCAGCCGCCATTGACGAACATCCCGAACTGGACTCCCATCAACCCCGCAGACAACTCACAACGTGCCATGCCAGAGGACCAGCCCCCGGTTGAGATCCCAGGCCAGGGAATGACCACGACGGAATGGGGAACGACCGCGATAGGAGGGATGGCAGACCAGACAATCTTCAACCAACCCCCCAGTGCCATCAACGTGTACGATGTGGCCCAGCCAGGCCCAAGCCAAAATGATGAACCCATGGGAGATGCGCCCTGATGGTGTGATGCCTTCCACATCCCGATGCATGGTGTCAGCTGTACTGTACCGTGGTAATGCAGCCCATGCAATACGTGCCAGAGAGTGAGCAATGGGTGACAGGTATACCACTGCCCAAACCTGCCCCTGAGGCAATGTCTTCTTCAGAGGAGGACTCAGAGACTGACGAAGGAGGGCCCATACCTGTACACATGTCTTATTCTCCCACTAGCCCCCCACGACCAATCCCCTTTCAGCCCCCTCCGGCGGGTAGACGTATACCCGTGCCACAAAGACCAACACCCCAAGGCATCATTCGCACACCCGTGCCACAAAGACCAATGTCCCGAGCTACCAGAGTCCTGTTGCAATGCCAATCTGACGTGTGCCCTGAGGCGGTGGAAAGACATCTCCCCGAGCTGCGAAACGAGAAGCCCACCACTGAGAGATACAAGCAGCTCGTGGATGATCTGCACACCCAACTCTATGAGGTTCCTGCAAAGCTCTACCGCCGCCTAGTGTGCAGCCTCCCTCTAGAGCTGCGACATAGCCTGCGCAAGCTGTGCCATTACACCTACAAATGCAGGATGGTAGAAGGCCTGAAGAAGCAGCATGAACAGGATCGACAGGAGAAGATCAACCTGCGTGCTCAAATTCGCGTCCTGACAAGAGACAACCAAAACCTGCGGAAGCAGCTGGCAACTTATCGAGAGTTGGAGCTTGAGATCGAGTTACTGAAGGATCAAGTTGCAGCTTACCGCCGTCTGCGTATGGCCGGGACGTTGGCCTATGTCTCTACTGACTCTACTGACCAGTGACTGTGCTATATCAACAGT